>NC_056733.1:259505511-259593011 GCF_019279795.1 Protopterus annectens
CTTTTTACCCTAGTTGGTATTGGCCTTTCTTTACCTTTTTTCCTAAGGTAATCTTTCTTACCATTGTTGATAAACTTTCTTCATTTCTATTTATATATATATATATATATATATATATATATATATATATATATATATATATATATTATATATATATATTAGATATTAGTATCTGGTTTATTGTTTACTGTTGGTATGGCTGAAATGCCTACTGAGTGTAAAAAGTGCACTTCCTGTGGGCATAAGATACCTAATTCTGATGCCCACAGGGAGTGAGTTTATTGTTTAGGCCCTTCCTATGTAGAAGTGCCTTGTGAAATCTGTGCTGGATTTAACTCGAAGGCTGTCAGTGACAGATGTAATAATTTGGTCCCGAGGGGCCTTTTGCCTGCTTCTTCTTTTTCCACAACTTCTATTTCAGGGGCTCAAACCCCTTCCAAACAGCAGAAATCTTTGGATCCCAGGGAGCATAGGAAGCGCTCTTCTGCATGGTCTCCAAGATTCTCTCCAATCTCAGAGCCACCTTCTAAAGTTAAGAAAGTGTCGGATCTGACACTCTCAAATCTGCAGTCATAGTCTCTATATCTCTTCTTATCTGGAGCTCCCATTTTACTCTGGAGCCAGTGGCTCCTAGGCTCAGATCTCATTTTTTACAAGAGGCTCCTAGAAAGTTGTCTCACCCTCCCTCCACCTCTTCCTCTAGCAGGTCCTCCCAAAGTCTTTCTAAGTTAGGTGTGGACAGAATGATGAGAAAATTCCTTAGAGCATGGATCCAAATGGGGTTTTACTGTCTCCACCTCCCATCGGATCTGAGAACCTTCAACCACCTTCTCACCTGATTGTGATTCCTTCTCCCATCCAACCTGTAGTTTTGGAGCCATCGGATCTGAGAGCGCCGATAGTTGAAGTGTCAGATCTGAAGATACCACCTTCTTCTTTGACTCCAATTGTTTCTCTGTCCCCTACAGCACCAAACCCTACTGGGCAGGACACGTCATGGAGCAGAAGCGTTAGTGCCATGTTCAGAGGGATATGGGAGGGGTGGAAAATCAACTGAGCTGAGAGTTTTGGCTCCAGTGAGGCTGGTTTCTACTTCTCCTGGTCACTCTGCCTTCCAGTTTTAATGGAGAAGGCTTTTTCCCATCTGAGGCCTTCTTCACCTCTCACATCCCTGAACCCTATCCCTGTTCCTTCATTGGATTTGAGCTCTAAGTCTTGTCACCCTTCTCCACAGGGAGAGCTAGCCTGTAAGGGCTTCCAGGAAGTCCCTATTCAGGAATTTCCCATCTCTTCTGATACCTCTCCAGAGCATCCCTCTGAAGAGGTTCCTCAGAAGAGATTGTGTAAGAGGAGGCACTTAGATTCCCCTCAGGAATTTTTGACTGAGGACACCAATTTTGAATAGGGGGAAGGGTCGCCAAGGTCACCACTAGAGGATGTCTCCTTCAGAGACATTTTAGAGATCCTGTGCCAAAAAGCTGGTTGGTCCTCCCAAAGCCCTTCCTAAGAAGAGTCAGTATTCCTAGAACCCTTCAAATCTGGTCCATCTATGTCTTGGGTTAACCACAAATGGATGATCTTATAGACCTTGTCTCCTGCCAGGCTTGGAAGGAACTGGACACTGTAGAGCCTATCCCCCATTAACCAGACAAGGTCCTTGGAGCCCCTAAAGACAGACAGTTTTGGAGTAAGGGAATCCATGTAGATACTATGGATGTTGCAGCCGCCACCAATAAGGAACTAGCCAAACAGTGTTCCACTGTCCATCCCACTAGTAGAGAGTCTAGGGCATTGGACAGATATAGAAAGTGCATTTATACTTTAGCGACCTTTGCCTTGTGGTTGCATAACTACTTGGCACACTTTACTAGGTCACACGGGGACTTGATAAAGGAACCCTCTAAGTCTACACCAGGGTCATGTCGGCAGAGGAAGAGAAAACTTATTCCTCCCAAATGGCCACCTACAATCTGTATTGAATGCATCCATAAGGTTAATTTCTCACACAGGTGAAGGTTCTTCATGGGCTGCTGGATCAGGCATAGCCATTAGGAGACATGTCTGGATGAGACTGTGATATTGTGGAGCCCTTTAAATCCTCATTCATCAATGGCCCCTTTGATGGATCTTCCCTGTTTGGGCCCACAGTTAAAGACACACGTTCCTGCAGTGAGCAAGATGAAAAGACCTTGTTTTCTGTTGGAATCTATTTTTCAACCCCGCACAGAACTTTTTCCATGAATCAACACAATGGGAAGAAAAATGTGGTTCCAAAAATCTCAAGGACCTTATCAAGACTCACTTGGGGATTTTTCTCCTAGAGCCAGAGGAGGAAATAACAATGGAGGACACCATCCTGCGTTCACAGAACCAAGAGTCCTGAGACTCTATCTCAGACAGGCCTTTTCAGTGTTTCTGAAAGGTTGCCTGACTGTTCTTCTTGGGAGGCAGTCAGGGGCACTTATCCTTGCACCTAAATGCCTGGACAGCCATTACAAAAGATTCTTGAGTGCAAAGGATCATATCCAGAGAATATTACATACTCTTTTCACAAAGTCCTTCATAAAAGAGCAATCTCCCCAATGTTCTACCCAATCAGAGGGAATTGACAGCTTTATAAATTCAAAAGCTACTAGAAAAAACAGTCATCCAATAGGTCCCATCAGACCAATCAGGATTCGAAATTTACTTAAGGTTCTTTTTAGAGCCAAACAAAACAGGGGACCTGAGACCTATTCTGGATCTCAGTCATCTAAACAATTTTGAAGAACTCCAAGTTCTGGATGGTCATGGTTCAGTCCATTCTGCCTCTTTTATTTATTTATTTATTTATTTATTTATTTATTTAACATTTGTTTGCCAGAAAAGTCCAACTGGACACAGGTCCATTTTTAGCGGAGGCTCTGGGAGAAAAGCTCCAACAATATGAAAAACAAACAAACATTATACCACAAGAAAATTACAGAGTACAGGTCAACAATGAAAGTACTCATTGCAAATATAAATAACCGAAGGAGATGACACCTTAGCAATTTTAACAAAATTTGTACCTCAAACAGTATATGGTATTATACAAACTAGACTAGCATATATATTAGAAAGCACAGTATGATATTTTTGAGGAAGACTTGAAATAATTTGAGGTATAAGAGTACTTATAGGGAAGGAAGAAGGCGTAATAGGATAGTACTGTAAAGTCTAGAGCTAAAGAAAGTCAGAGGGTGTTTATAAAAAGTGTAGAATATAGACTTAGTCATCTGGGTAGCAAGAGCAAAACCAGGACTTTTCTAAGTGAATAAATAGAAGTTTTTTTTAAATTGTACTATGGTGCAGATGGAAGTGATGAAGTGCGTAGTTTATTCCATGTTATAGGGATGATGTTAGAGAATAAAGATTCTCCAGCTGAGTTGTTAGCTTTAGTGGATTTAAATAGGAGTTTGTCACTGGAACGGAGTGTTCAAGTGGTGGTGTATGGTTGTTTGAGATCTTGAAGGGCTGTGGTTTTATCTGGTTCATGGAGTATTTTATGGGTAAGTTGCTTGTATTGGAGGAGCTGAGGAAGTTCTAGCCAGTTTAGTTGTCTAAGGGCTGTGCAATGGTGTGTTTTGTAAGGAGAGTTTGTAGCAAATTTGGCTGTTTTATTATAACATGAGTCTAGTTTAGTAAGGTCTGATTTGCATAGGTTGGTTAGTATAAGGGAGGCGTAGAGTAGGGGTAACAGGGGGTGTGTTCGGGCAATGGTAGCTTTTGTAGATCTAGTTAAAAAATTATGTTTCTGTAAAGGAGGCCTATTTTTTTAAGAACTTTTTTGATAGTTTTTTTGATAGTACTTATTTGATAGTTTGGGTTATGTGAATATCAAAGTTTAGATTGTTGTCAGTTTCAAACCCTAGCAGTTTGGTATGTGTCACAGGGATGATAATAGTTTTTACAGAAAGATGACTGGATGTGCACTATAGATCTTCAAGATGCATACTATCACATCAAAATAAACAGGTGTTCTCAAAGATATCTGCACTTTCAGCTGGGAGCCAGTCATTACCAGTTCAGAGCCTCGCCCTTTAGTCTCACCCCAGCCCCCAGGATGTTCACCAAATGCATGGCAGTAGTGGCAGCTCATCTCAGACCTCATGGATTCATAGTATTTCCTTATTTAGATGACTGGCTCCTTTTTGCACCAACCAAGCATCTCCTAGAGAAGGCCACGGATTACTTACTCCAGTTGTGAGCATTCCTAGGGATCACAATCAATCTTTCCAAGTCCCATCTTCAACCAGTTCAAGTCTTGGACTTTATAGGAGCTCGCCTCAGCACTGTCAGTCAGTTCATGTTTTTACCCCAAAGCAGAGTTCGTACTCTAAGACTGCATGTCAGACAGATTCTAGAGTATCCCTCTCCTCCAGCAAGATGGGTTCTTCAAGCCTTAGGTTTGATGGCTGCAGCAATCACCTTGTTACATACAGCTCACCTTCATATGAGAGTTCTTCAATGGACCCTGGCAGTGCAGTGGTTGATACTTCGGCACCCTTTGAAACATCCTATAAAAATTTCACAAGCCTGCAAAGACTCCCTAGTTTGGCTGATGCAGTCCAACAAGGTTTGTCAGGGACATCCCTTTATCCTTCCACCTCCAAAGGCCACTTTGACCATGGATGCCTCCCAGTTGGGGTGGGAGAGCATTACTTGGGATGGACTGTTCAAGGCACAACGTCCCCAGAAGAGACCAATTTACATATCACTATTTAAGAAATGAGGGTCATAGGTTCATAGGAGGTTACTAGGCTAGCAGCCCTACAGCCTTTACAAGCCTAGCCATGTTAATCCCAAGTATCCCCATTTGTTCATTTTGGGTAGTTCACAGAATGAACTTATGAACAGAGTGGGTCTGTGATCATTACCGGCTACCCCTGTCCATGAGGGACATGGGTGCCACCCCAGGAGCAAATTTGCGGTCTCCCATCAAATTATCTAGATTGTGTTTGAATAAGGTCAGTGAGGAGCTCTGTTTTACATAGCACTATTAGTGTTGCAGGCCTTTCAGAACTCTCTCCCTCTAGGAACAATGACTATCCAGATAGACAATATGTCAGTGGTTTGATACAGTAACAAACAGGGGGGAACCAGATCTTACCCCCTTTGCCGAGAAGCAATGAGAGTCTGGCAGTGGGTGATCTCTTCCAACCACTTTCTTGTAACAATTCACATATTGGGGAAATCCAACATTTTGACCATCAAGCTCAGCAGGACCATCCTGATACTGCACGAGTGGTGTCACAATCATGTAGTAACAGAAATGATTTTTTTGTCAATGGGCTCAATCTTGCTGCCACATTTTTGCCTCTCCCTTCAACAATAAGTTCAGCAGATTCATTGCCCTAATTCCCCCTCAGCGGGTGTCATTGACAAATGCTCTAGTTTACACTTCACCCTCCGGCCTCCTGTATGCTTATCCTCCCCCCTTAATACACAAATTTTTCCAGAAAGTGCAACGGTTGAACAGCAAGGTAATCCGTATTGCCCCTTTCTGGCTTCAGCAGCTGTGGTTGTGGTTCCCATTCCTATAGTCTCATCTCCTGTATCCACCTTGGACACTTGACCCCAGCCGAGATCTACTATCACGCCCATCATCCAAACATTCAAGGCCTCAAATTGACTGCATGTTTTCTCCAATTCCAATGATAGGTAGACAATCTATGCTTTTGTCTCCAGTTCACCAAATCTTTTCATTCCAGAAACCTTCTATGAGAAAAATTTGTAAGAGTAAATGGAAGAAATTTTCCTATTGGGCAGGACAGAGAAAGATGGATCCATTTACCGTTCCAATTTCTGTTGTGTTAGAATTTCTTGCTTTGATCTTTCAAGGTGGTGTCAGTTTCTCCACCATAAAAGTTCAGCTTGCAGCCATTTCTAGTTATCACATAGGACACAATACTTTCCCACTAGCCTCTTCTAAAATATGTAAGGCATTCCTTAAAGGTACCCTGCTGCTTAGACTTCCAATAAAGAATCCTACCTAAGATCTTAATGTTCTATTGCAAACTTTAATTCAATCCCCTTTTGGGCCTTCAGCTAATTGACATCTAAAATTTCTCTCTTGGAAAATAATTTTTCTTGTTGCTATTACATCTGTGAGGTGAGTTTCTGAACTCCAAGCACTCTCTTCAAAACTGTGATATTTGATTTTTCACAAAGACAGAGTGACTTATGTACAAACCCTTCCTTTTTGCCAAAATGTGTCTCTAATTTAAATATAAATCAAGTAATCAATTTGCCAGTCTTCTTTCCAAAATTTGACAGTAAGGGATAATACATGATCCATCTTTTAGATATACATAGACAACTTTGTTTTAACCTCCGTAGGACAAAATACATTAGAAAAACTGATAAACTGTTTGTTTTTTTTTTGCCAAAAACAAGTTGGAAAAAACAGTATCCAAAGTTACATTAGCCAAATGCATAACAGACTGTATTTTCTTTGTCTGTTTTCTGAGAAGATTGTCCTTACCCAAACCTCCAAAAGCTCATTCAGCTAAATCCATGGTTACATCATCTGCCTTTTGGGCCAGGGCTTCCACTGATGGTATTTGTGCTGTGGCCACTTGGTCCAGTTCTCATACTTTTATTGCTCATTACAAGTTGGATAGTATCTCCAGGAGCAGGGCTGCTTTTGGTTCTGTAGTTCTCTGGAATATACAAACAAAACATGGAGAACACAGTTTTTTTTACTTGAAAAAGCCCAGCACTATGGCCAGGTGAAAGCGCTTGTATTTATCTGTGAAATAAATTATTGATTGCTTTCTGGTGCATCCAGACCATTTTTTCAGTTATCAGTTCTCTGGAATATCCTTCCATTTAGGGTCACCCAAAATTATCATAGCTAGGGACTGTGTCCCATTCGTTGAGGAATGAATAAAAATGAAGTTATGTACTCACCATAATTATGTATCTATGTTGTCCATTTTCATTCTTCCTCAACTTCCCACCCTCCTTCCTCCTATCTTTATCATTTCGGAATGACCTGATGAGGTGCATTGGAATCACTGTTTCCAGTATGAGCCCCTATTCTGTTTCTTCTTATTATTATTATGCTTACTTATGCTCTAAGGCATATTTAGCAGCAGCAAACTCAATCTGAGGTAATGTAGTGGTTAAGGGGCATTATGGGTAAAGGGAAGAGCTCGAGAGTGAGATCCAAGAATCTAAAAGAAAACATATGAGTCAGGTCCAAGTTCAGATCCGAGACCCATTTGTTGAAGAATGAAAATGGGCAACACAGATGCATGGTTATGGTGAGTACATAACTTTAATTTAAGCTCTCCTATCCTACAGGAGAGATCCTTTCATCTGATCTCAAGGCCTTCCTCCTCTGCTTCATCTCTCTGATCAGCCAGGTCCTCCAGGTGTCTTTATGAGGCTGATGTGGACAGGATGATAAGGAAATCACTCAGGATCCAAACCCAGCTCTGGCCCCTGCCAGATCTGGAGTACTGGTTTATTCGCCAATCCATCCTATGGTATTGGGGCAGTTAGATCCAAGATCCCTCTAGGGTATGTCTTCTTTGGAGTGAAAAACATGGTCTTCTTTGACTCTGACAATTTCTTTGATTCGGTTAGCTCCAAAAATTCTGGATCCTTCTGAGTCTCAGATCTGAGTGATTGATGTCAGGTCCAAGGGAGTTGATTCAGCACTGAGACCTTCAGATCCATTCCTCTTCTTTGCGGCTCAGAACTGCACATTGCTGTTTCTCAGCACTAGCCTTCCTTAGGGGCCTCAGCTCCTTCAGTGAAGTTCCCTGGCTCCATCTCTAGCTCGGTCCTCAAGGCTTCCAAAAGTGTCCTCTCAATGCAGGATGCTTATCCCTGCAACCAATGTCCTGGATGTTCATCACCAAAGATGTATGGGTGCAAAAGTAGATCCCTGGAGGAGGTGGTGATGAGGCAATCATATAGAGGATATATTACTGTGCAGCTAAATTAATAACTGATAAAGTTCTACCACAAGAACAATGAGTAATGAGAGAAAGGAAAGGGAGAAATCGAATAACATCACGGACGTATCAAGCAATTAAGAAAAGAAAAGTGTCACTGTTAGAACAATATAGAAGCAGGAACAGATCACTAAAAATACTAAGAAAGGCAGACGTGATAAAAGCAATGTGCAGACCAGAATCTATCTTGCACTATCGCAAATAACAAACTAAAAATCTCAGCACAGGCAGAAAAACTTAGAAGGTACACAGATAAATATAAAGGAAACGTACAAAATTAGCAGTTTATTGATGACACAAAAAGTTTTATAGAGAATTGGGAAACAAGGTAAAAGGAATTGAAAGACTGCCAAAAAAAGAAGAAATAGATACATTTTGGAGAAGTATCTATGAAGATCCTGTGGAACATAAAAATGATAAATGGACAGAATAAGCAAAAATAAATAATAAGTTTAAAGGTACAGGATATGAAATGGGATGAAGTAACAGCCAGAGAGATTGAAATAAAGTTAAGAAAAGCCTCTAATTGGAAAACCCCAGGCCCAGATGCAGTACCTAACTTTTGGTTAAAAGTATTAGCATCTTTGCATGAAGATTTAGCCATGAGTAAGAACTATTTATATGCACACCCTGAGCAGACACCAACCCGGCTAACAACAGGAAAAACAATGCTCCTACTTAAGAGTGAACCTGCAAGCTATCCTAAAAATTATAGACCAATAATTTGCCTTCTGATGATGTATAAATTATACATGGGAATCAATGATGGCAGAATTTATAGTCATTTAGAAGAAAACTCAATTATGGCAGTAGAACAAAATGGCAATAAATGAAAGTCATATGGAACAAAGGATCATTAGTTGTTAAATAAAGTCATAGTGGAGAACTGTAAAAAGGGAAAGAATCTAAGTATGGCATGGATTGACTTCAAAAAACATTTGATAGTATCCCACATTCATGGATAAAAGAGTGCTTAAAAATGTATAAGATACACCCTACACTGATCAACTACATTACAGTGACTACGAAACAATGGCAGACCACTTTGCAATTAAGCCACGATAAAGGACAAATTATTATCCCAGGGATAAAAATTCAAAGGGGCTTATTCCAGGGTGACTCTGTGTCACCACTGCTATTCTGCCTTGCCCGTAACCCATTAAGCTCTCTACTTAACAGATTAGTCCATGGCTACAATTTGACTCCTAGAAAACAACAAAGTGTAAAGACTTCTCATCTTCTCTTTGTCAATGATTTAAAACTGTATAGCTCATCAGACGAGGAACTGAAAGCACAACTGCAAGTTGTCAAAACTTTTTCAGATGATATAAGAATGTCATTTGGTCTTGATAAATGTGGAAAAGCAACTTTTAAAGCAGGAAAGCTGCAGCACCAAGAAAACATCAGTTTGGGACAAGAATGTGATATAAAAGAACTGGAGCAAGAAGGAATGAATAAATATTTGGGAATTGATGAAGGATCAGCAATAAATCATGAACAAATGTGAATAAAACTTAGTAAGGAATACTTTAGAAGACTTAAATTAATCCTGAAAACAGTGTTGACATCTAGGAACAAAATCCAAGCTATAAACCAATTTGCACTTCCTGTCCTAACTTACAGTTTTGGAGTGATTGACTGGCCCCAAAATGTGTTGGATAGATTAAATAGGAAAACAAGAAGGATGCTTCATGCTCACCAAATGATTTATAAAAATCAGTGCATATCAAGACTATATATTCTCCATTCTGAAGGAGGGATGGGCCTTCTTGAAATTAATTACATGTACAGATCTGCAATCATGGGACTCCACACATCTGCTGATCTCACAAGACTCAAATGTAGTGAAAGTTTTGAAACACGAGGAGAATAAATCTAAGATGATGTCTCTGCTTAATCTAGCAGAAGCATATTGGCGTCAAGCAGGAATGGAAATCAGACCAGAAGTAGATAAAAATCAGGCAGCAACTGAATGTGCCAAAAAAACAAAAGAAAGAATATAAGGTGAAGGACCAGATGAGAAGGCAAGAAATGTGGAAAATGCATAAATATAGTTGCAAGTATAGAAAACTTCTGGAAGAACCTCATGTTGATCAGGAAAAAAAGCAGGAATAGTTAAGGAGAGGCAAATTCAAACCAAGAGATGAAAGGTTAATATTGGCAGCCCAAGATAGTGGGCTGTGTACACGTTGGTTTACAAAGTCCATTGAATATGTGAGAGAAACAGACAAATGTATGTTTTGTAAAACCAAAGTAGAAACAGTCAAACACCTCGTTGCTAGCTGTGACATACTAATAGCAGAAGGACTGTATACTGAAGGGCATAATAATGTGGCAAGATTGTAGCACTGGGGATTGTGCAAAAATTATGGTACTGAAGTGTCTGAAAAACACTGGAAACATCAGCCACAAAGCATCATAGAAAATTATGAAGTTTACATCACATTGGATCATCCATTACCAACAGTTCAAAAAATAGATGGTAGAAAACCGGATATAGTGGTCCATGAAAAGAAGACAAAAGTAACTTTGATCATTGAAATCTCTACATCTAGTGACTACAGTGTCTTGCATAAAGAGAGACACAAACTCATAAAATATCAGGATTTACAGACAGAAATGAGAGCAATGTGGAAGAAAGATACCCAGATAGTCCCAATAGCAGTAGGAGCAATGGGTCTTATGAAAAATAATCTACAATTGTATTTAGATATGTTACCACTACATGTAACTCCATACAGATTGCAGAAGGAGTCATTACTGGGCACATTACGGGTGCTGTGAAGAGCACTTCTGACTGACATCAAAGATTGAAACAATACTAATTTTATGAACTTTAATTGTACTTTGACTTAGGAATGTGGTCCATTCCCGTCCTGGTATTAGAAACCCAAAAGATATGGAGAAATTAAAAAAGTGCAGAAGATAATAACTGGAGGCATTCCCTTTATTTCTCCCCCTATACCTACAAAGAAATTTCTCAGTGTTCCATCCTCACAAAGGAAAGCATCCACTTGAGAGATAAGAAAGGTTTTAAAGAATCAAGTCATCCAAGAGGTCCCACCAAACAAGAGAGGCTCTGGTATTTATTCAAGATTCATTTTAGTGCCAAAGAAAAATGGGGACACAAGGCCAGTGTTGGACTTCAGTTGTCTAAATAAATTAGTAAAACAAACAAAATTCCAGATGGTCATGGTACAGTCTGTTCTTTTTTTGCTAAGGAAAAATGACTGGATATGCTTGATCCACTTCCAGAATTAATACTACCATATAAAGATGGACAGATGATCCAGTAGGTTAATTTGCTTCCAACTGGAAGCCAGTCATTTCCAAATCAGAACCCTGCTCTTTGATATCACCCGACAGCCCCCCCCCTCCAGTGTTTACCAAGTGTATGACAGTGGTTGCAGCTCATCTCTGACTGCAGGGATGCATTCTGGGTGTTCCCTTGTCTGGATGACTGTCTCATCACCACCTCCTCCAGGGATCTACTTCTTTAGGCAACAGATTCCTTGCTCCTTCTTTGCTCACATTTGGAAATCACAGTAAATGCAGCAAAGTCCAAGTTATAAGCCTTTCAGTCCTTGGAATTTATCAGAGTTCTCTTGGATACAGAACTTCAAATTGCCACAAGCTAAGATTTCAAGTCACCACAGGCAAGACTTAGCAGTGCTTGCTTGACAGAAGCCACCAGCAAAGACTGATCCTATATCTTTTAAGCCGCATGGTGGTGGTGATTACCTTAGTTCTGCTGGCCATATATCACATGAGATTTCTACAATGGACCTTATCGATCCAGTGGTCAATCAGACAACTGGACCAGCAAAGTCCAAATTACAGGCCTTTCAGTCCCTGCAATTTATCAGAGCTCTCTTACATATGGAATTTCAAATTTCCTCAAGCTAGGATTTCAGATCATCACAGGCAAGACTTAGTGGTACTTGTTTGTGAGGCTCGATGGTGGTGGTGATTATCTTAGTTCTGCTGGCCAGATATCACATGAGAGCTCTACAGTGGACCTTGTCAGTCCAGTGGTCTATCAGACAACATCCCATGTCCTTTTGAGTGTCACTCATGGAGATCTGCAGATCTCACATTCAGTGGTGGTTGGAGTCACTGGTTGCGTCTCAGGGATGTCCTTTTTGTTCTATCTTCACCCCAGAGTCATGGTGACCATGGATGTTTCCCCACTTGGGGTGGGGGTGGGGTATTTCTTGGAAAAGGTAGACCAAGACATTTGGTTGCTGACAGAGGCCAGTCTGCACATCAACATTCTGGAGATGATTTGTTCTCCTAGGACTGCAGGCATTTTCTTACTCTATCCTCTAAGGTGTGATAGTTATCTAAATAGTCAACATTTCTGTGGTTTGATACTTCAGGATACCCACTGCTTTTTGATAGCAGTGCACATTCCAAGGAAGACAAGTTTTCTAGTGGACCGGTTGAGCAGGTCTATCCTCTTCTGTTACAAGTGGTCCCTCAACCCAGTAACAGCAAAGCCCACATTCAGGTGTAGAGGCTGACCTTATTGCAATCTTTTTGCATCCCCCCACAACACCAAGTGCAGCAAGTACTGTCACATGTCTCTTGTGTTCAAATGAGACACTGAGGCACTGTGATGGGTTCAAGTTGTTTATTGTACATAAACACATCAGGAGCTGTAACTGGAACATGTAGTTTAGCTAAATGACTGACTCATTACTTCAAACACAATTGCACGTGCATCTCCATTCATGCCTGCATTCACTCTGACTGACTATGCAAAATGGCACTGATCTTGCACATGCTCATTGATTTATATGTATGTGCTATCTAGCTACAGTGGCTGACTAGGTACAATACAGAGAATGATCTACATCCTCCCTCTTTGATTTGTTTGACATGCAATAGGAGAACAAGACATTTTACATGATACATCAACATTTTAAAAATAAATTTGAATTCAAGTCCAAGTCGCTGTGTATCAGAATGGGTCTGGAAATTCTAGCCGATCTGGTCACATAAAAACTTTGACTGGGTTTAGCAACAGGGACAGTCTCTGGGGATTCTTTTACAATTGGAACTTTAGGGATTACATCAGGATTACCTGAAGAAAGTTCACTATTCTCTGGAATTCGAACAAGTATAGTCACTCTGAGAAATAGAGTCTGGCACAGGCAATCTGCTGCATCACTGGTTTGGAGACTGGTAGTATGTGTCTTCGATCCTTCTGAAATCCATTCCATCAGATTGTATGATGTAAGATCTTGATTCTTCACAAATATTCTTGACATTTCCCACTCGTTCATATCCTTTAGATGTCTGCATTTCTCAGAATTTCATCATGTCTTAATGGTCTAAGAGGTTTGCCTGATTTGTCATAATACAACTTTTGTGACTGCTGTTTTTTCAAAAGTTAAGCCTTGACCATCCTGTTGTTCTTTAAGTTTGGTACTAACAACTATTTTACTGATTAGAAGCATTGTTTTAGTATGTCTGGACATCAATCTCTGAGCAGGTGAACCAAGCAAATTATCTTGTGGAACGTTTCTGAGATTAAGTAGGTTAAGAAAAACATTGGTACCATCTCTCCTGGAGTTCTCCAACAAACATTTTGTATTTTGAACTGCATGCTCAGCTAATTGTTTGAACTGTGGATACTCAGGACTACTAGTAACATGGACAAAGTCCCAAGACTCAGCAAAATTCTTGAACTGCTAACTTGTAAACTGTGCACCATTGTCAGATATGACTACCATGAACAGAAAAAATGTTTCTTCAGTTTTGTGATAACAGTGCTGGACGTTAAGTTAGGAAGAAGTAGAATTTCAAACCAATTCGAATAAGAGTCTACTAACACTAAGTAATACTGACCATTCCATTCGAAAATATCAGTAGCAGCCATCGTCCGTGGTAGTTCAGGAATCTGGTTTAGCTGAAGTGGCTCTTTTTTGTTGGTGCAATTTACTACTATTGCAAATAGAACATGCTAGAGTTTCTTTCTCTATAGCTTTTGACATAGAAGGACAAAATACTAACTCTTGTCCTTCTTTTGGTTGAATCAGTACCTGGGTGACCACTATGCAAATTTTTGTTATATTCCTGTTGTAATGCTTTAGGAATGACCACTTTTGGACCTTTTATGATGATTTCAACTTCCATCATGAGCTCATTTCTGTAAGGAAAATACATCTGTATGCCGAGTGGTAGACTGGATTGTCATGCTGGCCATCCTTGACTGATAGCACATTTCAGCTTTTGGAGAATTGGGTCTGAAGCTGTATGAGTTCTAAGTTCATCAAGACGTGATGAGGAAAAATTTCTGACTTCCATTACTTCAAAATCTGCTTTCTCATTGTCATGCTGTTCTGTTGTTTGTCTGGGTGTTCTTGACAAAGCATCAGCAAGGTATAGAAATTTGCCTTTTGTACAGACAATATTGAAATTGTACTTTTGCAATTTTAACATCATATGTTGCAAGCATGCTGGGGTTTTATGCATTGGCTTTATCAGGATTGTCACTAGAGGTTGATAATCAGTCTCTATTTGGATAGCTCTGCCATAAATATAATCATTGAACTTCGAACATGCGAACATTACAGCCAAAATTTTTTTCAATTTGTGCATACTGCATTTCAGTTTGGGTTAAAGTTCTGGATGCATAGGCTACTGGTATGCCTTCATGAAGACATGCTGCACCAAGACCATACTTTGAAGCAGCACACAAAAGAGTTACAGGTTTGTGAACATCATAATATCTCAATGTGGGTGGACTGGTAATTTTCTGTTTCTGAATGTCAAATGCTCTTTGTTGTTGTTCCAGCCAGGACCAGTTTACACTTTTGCATGTCAACTCACGTAGTGGTGCTGAAAGCTCACTCAAGTCTGGTATAAATTTCCTAAATAGTTGACCATACCAAGAAAATGTTGTAAAGATGTGACATTCTCTGGTTCTGGCATTTCAAGAATTGCTGCTTGCTTAGACGGAGGATATGGTTGTAAGCCAGAACTGGTAAACAAATGACCCATATAAGTAATTTCTTTCAGTTGGCATTTACATTTCAGAGGATTCAGTTTAAGATTTACTTCACGAGCATGGTCTAGAACTTTCTTGAGGTTTCTGTCATGTTTGACTTCACCATTGCCCCCTACAATAATGTCATCTACTATGATAGCACATGGATAACCTGAAAGAATTTGTTTCATCGAATGGTGAAATACTTCACTGCCAGAATTTATTCCAAATGGCATTCTCAAAAGTCTGTATCTACCAAAGGGTGTACTGAAAGTGGATAACAGTGAAGATTTGTAATCCAACGAAATTTGCTAAAATGAATTTTTTGCATCTAAGACAGAAAAAACAGTGGCATTTGGCATTAGAGCGGCTACTTATTCTACTGTGTGCATCGGATGATGAGGACGTTTAAGTGCTTTGTTTAAGTCTGTCAGGTCAATACATATTTGAATATCATCTGATCTTTTCTCATGAGCTATAACCATGGAGGATGCCCATTTAGTTGGTTCTTTTACTGGAGTTAGAACACCTAAATTCATCATTCTGTCAAGCTCTGCTTTTACTTTGCTCTGCATTGCTACAGGAACGTTCCTTGCTGGTCTGATAACTGGGCTTACTTCATGGTTCAACTTCATGGAATATGTGACTGGACGTTTGCCAAGCTTGTCTGTGAAAATATCAGCATATTCACTAAAATATTCTGTGTAAAACTATCATGGTTATTCAGACTTATATGGTGGGCCTCTTTATTAAATGAAATCAGTCCCATTCTCTAACTGTCTTTGAGGCCTAACAATGACTGCAGGTGTCTTTTGACTATGTAAAACTGCAAGTCATAGCTGATTCCAGCAGAAAGGAATTTACTATGCCATCAGTGTGAATCTCTTCACCACCATAAGGAACTAGTTTTGCACACTTTGCTGAATCAAGCTTCTCACCAGCTCTTACTTTGGAAAACATTTGTGCTGATATAACATTGCACTTGGATCCAGTGTCTCCTTTAAGCTCTAACCTGAACAGTACAAAATATTTCACTCTTTGCTGCCAACTGATAATCTACCGTGTTAACTGTTTTATCTGTCACAGAGACGACATCAACATAGAAAGTTTGCTCATAGCTCTCTGTCTGATCTACTAGCTT
Source organism: Protopterus annectens (assembly GCF_019279795.1). Taxonomy (NCBI): domain Eukaryota; kingdom Metazoa; phylum Chordata; order Ceratodontiformes; family Protopteridae; genus Protopterus; species Protopterus annectens. Next base: position 259,521,635 of record NC_056733.1, read on the forward strand.
CTTTGGATGTTCTCTTTTAATAAAAGTGTGTGCCACCTTAGACTTGCAAAGCCTTTTGAAATGATTCCACTTTTTACATTGTTGACATTGCTGACCAAAAGCTGAGCACTTCTCTTGCTCAGGTTCGTGACTGTCTTCACAATTACAACAACTAACAATAAGGTCTGGGGTAGCAAACAATCTCTCCAGTTTATATTTCTTTTCCATCTTAGCTTTATGTTGCATTTACACTGGCAGACATTGCAGGCATGTTTTCTCATTGTAAGCATATTCATGTGCTTTTTTGTAAGCTCGTATATTTGACACATCTCTATGGCTTTGCTCAATGTTACATCACTGTCTCAAAGCAAAATCTTTCTCACTGCATCATTATTAACACTGCACACAAGCCTGTCTTTTATCAGCATATCTCTCAATTCACCAAATCTGCATGTTCTAGCTTTATTTCTTAAGTCAGTAATATATACTGCTATAGTTTCACCAGGCTTTTTATTTTTTGTGTAAAACATGTGCCTTTCCATTGTAATATTCATTTGAGGGTTACACATTTCTCAAAATTTACATTTTATATTTAGATATCAGGGTCTTCCTGTGTTTCAGCCTGTATCACAATATGGCAGTTCTCCCAGTCCCCTGCATACATACAGATGCATGCACAAATGAATGTTCAATCTCAATGGCTTCCAAGCCAACTAAATTAAGAAGTATAACTGCTTTCATATGTGCATCTTTATCAGAAAATGCAGCCTGTATGAAAATATATTCTTGCTCAAACACTCACCAGTTCTTAGCAGTATTATTATCAAACACCAGTGGTCCAGGTCTGCAAAATGCCACTGCCATAACAACAAAATTTGTTTAAATGCAAACATAGACCAGGTACTTGTAATTATGCTCAAATGCACAACAATCTCTTTGAAAAGGCTTCACTTTAACACTGCAAACAAATATTCCAAACACTTTGGATACTTTGAAAAGTTTTAGTTAATGTGAAAAAATGCTGTCATTTTAGCCTTTTCTTACATTTTAACACTTCAGAAATTATTTAAAACACTTTTGTATTTATTCTGAATACTTTTATCGGTATGTCACAATTTCAGACATTTTGTTTAGCTCAGTAATTATTTTGAACATTTTGAATGCTTTGCCACAAATTCAGTGACTAAAAAGTCATTTAAATGAGTTTAAGTACCTTTGAATAACCGCTGACCTGTTTGGGAGTTGACTCCTGTATATTCCTCCACTTTTAACTTTGTGTCTCATGGTTTATGAGCTGCTTCAACTTCGTATCCCCATTCTGACACTGAGACACTGTGATGGGCTCAAGTTGTTTATTGTACATAAACACATCGAGAGCTGTAACTGGAACATGTATTTAAACTAACTGACTGACTGACTCATTACTTCAAACACACTCACATGTGCATCCCCATTCATGCCTGCATTCACTCTGACTATGCAAAATGGCACTGATCTTGCATGTGCTCAGTAACTTATGCACATACTACCTAGCTACAATGGCTGACTAGGTACAATACACACAATGATCTACAAGTACCTTGCTCTGATCCCCCAGGAGGGAGAGTCATTGAAGGATGCTCTGATCCACTATTGGCCCTCCTGAATCCTTTATGCCTTTTCTCCTATCCTTGTAATATCCAAATTCCTACAGAAAGCCCAGGTGAGAAAGGTCACAGTGTTCCTCATAACCTATTACTGGCCTCAACAGGTATGGTTTTCCCTCATCTGACCTCACCTAGTACACACTCCCTGGATAATGGATCCAGCTCCACATATTCTGTCTCATCTATTGGGTTTACCTCACCTGGACATTCAGTTTCCTCAAACTAATCACATGGTTTCTCCAACTGAAGTGATGGCTAGACAGTCCAGGATTTCTCCCTCAGTTTCTCATATTTTAACCTGTCCTGTTTTCTGAGACCTTCCACCAGGAAGAGCTACAAAGGTACATGGAGAAGATTTTTCTATCCGAGTCTCCAACAAAAACTTAGATCCCTTTTCAGCTCCTCTTCCAACCCTTCTAGTATTTCTAGTATCTCTCTTATAGATTCATAGATTCATCAGTATATACTAGGCTAATCCAGCCATGCAGTCTAGCCATGCAATCCAATCCAGTTGTGTCCCTATGTATCATGGGCATTTATTAAGAGGTGGTTGTGATATCCCCACACTGGGCCAGTAATCAAGGAGCTTGAATCCTCACCACAGACACTGGAGAGGGATGTGCACTTAGAATACAAATGGATACACTTGGTATTTTCAGATGAAGACCTCTCTGCATCAAGCACAGTTTCCCTTAATTGCACACAGTAAACACACTCAGACTGGAGTCTGGATTTCTCTATATTTGTCTCCCTCCAGTTCCCCAATAAGACTCCCCACTGGTACAGCTGTAGGCTTAGGCTAAGTGTCCAAACCAGGTCCTCCAACATCCGCTCTGTAAACCCAGTGCTTTGTGTCTCTGCCCCAAGTAGCTGACAAACACAAACACTGAGAGATTTGATTCTTCACACACACACACACACACACACACACACACACACACACACACACACACACACACACACACACACACACACACCTTTGCTTATATGTATTTGGTGACACTGTGTGGGCCACTCCAGAAGGCCTAGCAGTCTTGGTCAACTACTACCTTTTGCATTAGTATTAATATTACACAGTATAATTGGACACCCTTTGTTAAGGGTCTTGGAGTAGCTGATTGTGGAGTGGGTGGTGGCAGTGATAACTACCTTATACCCTGGGCAGAAGGGGACACAGCAGGTAAATATTTGCCAGCCTTGTGTGTGTGTGTGTGTGTGTGTGTGTGTGTGTATTTGTTGGATACCTGATTGAACAGACATTTTGCCAGCAACTGTTTGGTCGACACCATTTGGTCAATGTAGACAGATTATCGACAGATGTGTGAGATCGACAATCCCCAGGTGCGGGAATATTCCCTTTCTCTGGGGATTGTGCAATCTTGGTGTTAGGATATATAATTAGCAGGGGGTGTGAGGTGCAGGGAAGCTTGCCCCCCCATATAAACACTTGCAATTGGTTTAGTTCACTATGGGTTAATACCTGAAGCATGCACAGAATAACAGCAGTCTCCTGGGGGTTGGCATAGTGTCTGTTTGATTAGGTGTCTGACACCCATAGATATGTAAAAAAATATAGTCTGAGGTTGCACTTACTTGACGAATGAGGAAAGTGCAATTTAAAGTGCATATTTTCATTCTACTCTTTCTCAGATGAAGGCCATTCTTGGAGGCAGTAAAGTCCAAAAGACATCTACAGTCAAGATTACATCTGAGCAAAAGCATACTTGAGCAGAATACCTCTCAACTGTCCCTGATTTTCAGGGACGTCCCTGATTTTGACTCAAATTTTGGCTCTGTCCCTCTTAATCCCTCCTAAAACTAGTGACTTTTGGAGGAAAGGTTGTGAATTACACTTAATGAATGTGCTCTGTGGGCTTCTCTGGCTGAAGAAATAGCAGGAATTTGAGTTAGAAAGGTCTTCTCAGACAGACACTACTAGAACAAGTATTGCTCTAATGTCACTAGAGAATGGTCCATGTCTGGCTTTCCAGTGCATTTTAGATTAACATATCAGCTCCAAAACCTTATTCATAAGTAGGAATTGTCTTGATTCAGAAGACTATTAAAGACTTCTTGAAAGCGACTACTTGTTGCTTAGTATCTCTATCCAGTTCTGATGTGCTTCCAGCCATGTTGCTTGCAGAAAAGCTGAAGAGAACATTCCTTGTGTAATACATGCACACTAAACAGGTTTCATACCAAACTACTATAGTATAGACACCGTTAGGTACTCCACATCACCTCATGCAGCTGGATAACATTTATTTACTTTTGCACATGCCTTTATCAGATAAATAGAAGACCTTTGTTATCTTGAGTGAAACAAAATTATTTGTAGTCCTGTGAACATGACACTTTGGTCCCATTTTGATAAGAAAGTTATATTCTTCTTATCTAAAGGCTTCATTTCTGTAAATGCTACACTGTCCTACTTCTTTTAAATGAAGAGAAGAAGCTATGATTATTGTTATTCATTATTCCTTCTGAATCCATTCTGGATTTGGAACTCCTTGTTACTTGAACAACAGGTGAAATTTGGATGGTTTACGTTTAGAAAGCAAAACACTCTTTTGGCTCACCATTCATCGTAAATTATATTCTGAAAAACGGTGAGCAGAAAAAATATAAAAAATGCAAAAAGTGTTTTTTTGCAGGGGGCAAGTCCCCTGTACCACCTGATGTGGGGTCAACCTCCCCCCTCAAAATTATGTATACCAACTCTACAGTTGCACAACAGTGAAGAAAAGGGGGGAAAAACAAAATGTACCTGGTTCGCACAATACATTACACGGCGATGAAACTCACTGCAATGAAACACAGTCGCACTAAAGATACATGATGGCAGAGTCAGTGATGACTCATAGGAATGTCAATTTAGGTCTATAATATCTTAGGCAGACAAAAGAAGATATAGTTCTTCTTTAGTTAGATGACTGGACAGTTATAGTTAAGTTTAGGATGCATTACTAAGTTACACATGCTAACCCTAACTCTGTCACTAATTCTAATGTGCATCTTAACTTAAAAAAGCCCTTCCCATAACACTACTGTTATTCAGACAAATTTGAGCTGAATGTGGTCAAGTTATGGAAAGTGCAACAGAAAAGGAAATTTGTTTCATTTTTCAATCTACTGAGTATCAATGTGTTTTGTGTGTGATATAATGAATGTTTGACATCTTGTGGTGAATGTTTTGTATGCTGACCAAGAGACATTTTGACCATTCATTATATAATCAAAATAACATATTGCAATGGTTTTAAAACAACTGCACTTTTGACAATAGCCCAACAGCAACCAAATTGTTGGCTCAATGTTTGAGGCAACAAAAGGTTAAAAAAGATAACTAAAATCAGGAATTATGAGAAAGGTAGGGTAGAAGTAGACCCAGGAAAAATTATGAATGTAATGGTCAATTACTGCAGTACAATGTATATACAAGATGTGGAGGTTAGGAGCAGCATACAGGAAATGGTAACATATCTAAACAAATACAACTTCTCCAGTTAACAGAAGTAGAATGAGTGATATTAATATTAAAAATAAAAGAAACTGAAATTAAGAAAGCAACGAGAAATCAGAACAAAGGGAACCCCCTGATAGTGATAGAATTCCAACAGAAGTGTGGAAAAAGAAGGAGCAGAAGATAACAGCCTGGATAGTACTTTTCAGCAATATTTTTCTGGTTGAGGCTGTGTTCTTGACTTGGAAAGAAGCAGTAGTATCAGTTACACCAAGGGAGGGGGATTTTTATCTATGGTAATATAAACCCATTTCAATTCTGAATCATGACTACAGTGAATATGATGATTTTGGTAAAAAATGGCAAAGATATTGAAGAAAATATACCTGTATCAGTGTGGGTTTATAGAAAAAGTTGGGTATTTATGAAGAGATTCCAAACACTGCAACGAAAAAGACTCCAAACTTAAAAAATCGTGTTCAAGTGTATCCAAAGACCAAAAAGCAAATAAGTTGATATTAGCGCTTTCATTCACTTATTTATTACGTGAACTTCCTCAGAAAAACAGTTCCACTCACTCATTCTTCCTTTTATACCTAATCAACAGGAAATGACATCAAATCCACTTCAAATATATATATATATATATATATATATATATATATATATATATATAAACTATTATATAGTTTAAATTATTGTAAAATATACTAACTATTTGTTCAATAAAAAACATTTTAAATTTATAGACTCATTGAGTCCTGGATATTTATCAGCCCCTAAAAATAACTGCCATAACGTTTCTTTACATTCCAATGCATTATTTAAATCACCACCAAAAATAATTTCATTAATCTTTTCAACTACAGAAAATTCAAATTTCTTAAAATTGTTAAAAATCAGAGCATGCTTGGCCAAAGAATTATTTTTATCTTTGTTTTTAATGGCCAAATTGTGCTCATAAACTCTATGTTTTAATGTCCTGATAGTTTTTCCAATGTAATAATGGTCACATGATGCAAAAAAGCTATGTAAACAATATATTGTGTATTACAATTATAATAATCTTTAGCCCATATAGTATAATTAATATGTTTTAAAGTTACAAAAGAACTATTACTGATGTATCTACGCTGCTTGCAATTTTTACAAGCATAAGTGCCTTTTTTTGTACTAACTACTCTGGCTGTCATATTAATTTTCCTGTTGTCTGACTCTACCAAAGATTTTATGTTTGACATCTTCTTGTAAGTAAATTGCGGTCTTGTACCTATTTTAGCTATGAGTTCTTTGTTACCCAACAATACCTTCCAATTGTTGACTATTATTTCTTTTATACACCACATTTCATTAACAATGTGCAAAGGGAATGCTATGTTATAATCTTTCACTTCTGAAATATTCTTTTTTGTACAGGAACTCACTAATATATCTCCTGATTTTAAGATAGGCTTAGCTACACCTTGTCTCAATACTGACACTTCTTGTTCTATTTTTTCCAACCACTTCACATCATACCCTCGCTGTAGAAACAATGACCTGAGAAATGCCATCTCTCTAATAAACGTTTCATCATCTGTAGTTAACCTACTTAGTCGGATGACTTGTCCTTTGATGACACCTTTTTTCATGTGTTCAGGATATAAACTATCCCTGTGTAGGTACTGATTAGCAAACACTTCTTTCCTATAAATTTTACTGATGAATGTATCATTTTCTTTGTCAATACTTAAATGTATATCTAAAAACGAAATACTTTCACCAAAACCACTAATTTTGAATTCCAAAAAAGTGGTTGTTTTATTTAAGTCGTTCACTAACTCTAGAAATTGTTCATGTGTACCTGTCCACAAGAAAAACAAGTCATCAATAAATCTATAGTAAGCCTGTATTTTGGAAAAATAAGAATGTTGTATTAAAAATTTCAATTCCCAGTTGGCCATTACTATATTGGCAAAAGATGGTGCCACTCTTGCACCCATGGCCACACCTGAGATTTGCTGATATATGTTTTTGTTGAATCTAAAAAATATATTATTCAACACTAGCTCCATTAAACTACATATGGTGTTAACTTTAGTACTCACCAATTTTGTGTTGTTAGTTAAATATTCCCTCATAAATTCAATACCTTGTTCTAAATTTATAGAGGTATACAAGGACTTCACATCTAAAGCCCCAAACTTCATAGATCCCAATGCCCCATTAACATTCCTTAGATTTTCCAACAAATGCCACGAATCTCTTAAGTAAAAACGTGATTTCTGTACTATCGGATTCAATATATAATCCAACCAAATGGATATATTTTCTGTCTTGGAATGTTTGGCAGAAATAATGGGCCTAAAAGGTGGATTAAATTGATTTGTCTGTATTTTAGGAATACCAAAAAAAGTAGCCAATTTTGGATGCTCTACTGTTAAGTATTCATAACTTTCATAATCTAACTCTCCTTGACTGAACATGTCAAACAAAATAATATCCAGTTGTTGAAAACTGTGCTTAACTTCATATGTATTTACTTTTCTATAGATGTTTTTGTCTCGTAACATAGCTAGTATATAATCATCATAATCTTTAGTGTTCATGACCACTATTTTTCCACCTTTATCAGCTCTCATTGTTCTAATAGTAGAGTTCTTACATAAATCACCTAAAGCACATTTCTCTTTCTGAGTGAGATTCTGTGGATACTCATGTAAATGAATGCTCCTAAAGTTGCTTTCACATAAATTTTAAAATACCTGCAAAGTTGTGTGAAGTGGGGGATTAAAAGTACTTGGTTTTTTAGGTTTCCTTTCTGATGTACTGTCAGATAACTGTATAACATCTTGCATAATATAACTTAAATTAAATTTTCTCAAGTATAACCTAAAATCTGCCAAAAGTTTTCCTATATTCATACTGGTGTTAGGTATGAAAGAAAAACCTTTCTTTAAAACATTTTCTACATCAGGTGAAAGAAAAAAATCAGACAAATTTATAACATTAATGGCAAAATCATTTACATAATTTTCATTATTAGATGTAATTGTCTCATCTACCACCTGAATTTCTTTTGATTTTGATTTTTCTTTTTCCCTTTCCCCTTGTACTGAGTGGTATTGTACCACTTTCGAGTCCGTTTGTTTTGTGCATTTACTACTTGAAAAGGGCCCTGATTTTGCCCTTCATTGGACTGTGAAGCAACCTGTGCATAAGTAACTTCATTGTCACAAGACACTACTACATTTTCATTATTTTGTGTTGTCCTGTTGTTACCATTTGGAGCATCTAAAATACAAATGTCATCAATCATGTTGTTCTTATTAACATTTACTGTCTCTTTTATACTGGTGTTAGTGATAACAGTCTGTCCAACTTCTTCATTTCTATTACCACTATACACAGTTCTCTGGTTGTCTGGTACTCTTTCTAAAACGACATAAGCCACATTTGTCTGGTATGCCATAATGTCTCTTTTTAATTTTGATTGTTTTCTCGATATGATGGTTGTCCTGTGTCTGTCGGCATTCGCCTCTACTCCGTTGTACAAAACCAAATGTTCACCAAAACAACCAGTTTTTTATTTTCATATCTAGAGACTGAATTCTTTCTTTAACACTGATAATCTCTTTTTGATAATGCGCTGTTAACATGCGCATCATATTGATGCCAGTAGTATTATATAACTCTATCAAGTCTTTACACAAGTCATCACCTGGTGTAATGCAATTCAGAAACTTGGCTGTCCGCAAACCTTGTGGAACTATTTTCCTGGTAATACATTCTTGCAAATATTTAATTTCCAATTCCAAAGTCACAAACTTAAAAACCAAACGTTCGAGTTCATATATAGCTTTTTTACAGTTTATACTATCCATATATTTGGAATCGATGTTTGGTTTACTTACTTGTGTCTTTGAATTTTCTAATTGAATAGAAGAAAACGGGTTGTCAACTGTCCTACTAACGTATTCCAGAACGCTGTTTTGTTTGTAACCAGCTTGTAGTCCCACAACAGTATTACTTCGTTCTCCGCCATTACTTTCGTTATTTCTGGTGGAACGTGATGACGTCTGCTCGTTTTCAGAACCTTCCAAGTTTCGCCGCTGCTCAGGGGGACTATAATTGTTTAAATTGTCTCTCACTATTTTGACAATGGTGGCTATCAAATCTTCCTGTGGATTTGATTTGAATATATTATCAGAACTTTCAGGAACTGAATAAACAGTCACATTTAATAAACTGTCTTCACCGTATGCTTCAGAGGCCATGGATGTCACCCGACACAATACACAAAGCAAATTCCAAACCCTGCAACGAAAAAGACTCCAAACTTAAAAAATCGTGTTCAAGTATATCCAAAGACCAAAAAGCAAACAAGTCGATATTAGCTTAGGTATAAAAGGAAGAATGAGTGAGTGGAACTGTTTTTCTGAGGAAGTTCACATAATAAATAAGTGAATGAAAGCGCTAACATCGACTTGTTTGCTTTTTGGTCTATTTGGTGAAGACAGTTTATTAAATGTGACTGTTTATTCAGTTCCTGAAAGTTCTGATAATATATTCAAATCAAATCCACTGGAAGATTTGATAGCCACCATTGTCAAAATAGTGAGAGACAATTTAAACAATTATAGTCCCTCTGAGCACCGGCGAAACTTGGAAGGTTCCGAAAACGAGCAGACGTCATCACGTTCCACCAGAAATAACGAAAGTAATGGCGGAGAATGAAGTAATACTGTTGTGGGACTACAAGCTGGTTACAAACAAAACAGCATTCTGGAATACGTTAGTAGGACAGTTGACAACCCGTTTTCTTCTATTCAATTAGAAAATTCAAAGACACAGGTAAGTAAACCAAACATCGATTCCAAATATATGGATAGTATAAACTGTAAAAAAGCTATATATGAACTCGAACGTTTGGTTTTTAAGTTTGTGACTTTGGAATTGGAAATTAAATATTTGCAAGAATGTATTACCAGGAAAATAGTTCCGCAAGGTTTGCGGACAGCCAAGTTTCCGAATTGCATTACACCAGGTGATGACTTGTGTAAAGACTTGATAGAGTTATATAATACTGCTGGCGTCAATATGATGCGCATGTTAACAGCACATTATCAAAAAGAGATTATCAGTGTTAAAGAAATAATTCAGTCTCTAGATATGAAAATAAAAAACTTTATTTGTTTTGGTGAACATTTGGTTTTGTACAACGGAGTAGAGGCGAAGGCCGACAGACGCAGGACAACCATCATATCGAGAAAACAATCAAAATTAAAAAGAGACATTATGGCATACCAGACAAATGTGGCTTATGTCGTTTTAGAAAGAGTACCAGACAACCAAAGAACTGTGTATAGTGGTAATAGAAATGAAGAAGTTGGACAGACTGTTATCACTAACACCAGTATAAAAGAGACAGTAAATGTTAATAAGAACAACATGATTGATGACATTTGTATTTTAGATGCTCCAAATGGTAACAACGGGACAACACAAAATAATGAAAATGTAGTAGTGTCTTGTGACAATGAAGTTACTTATGCACAGGTTGCTTCACAGTCCAATGAAGGGCAAAATCAGGGCCCTTTTCAAGTAGTAAATGTACAAAACAAACGGACTCGAAAGTGGTACAATACCACTCAGTACAAGGGGAAAGGGAAAAAGAAAAATCAAAATCAAAAGAAATTCAGGTGGTAGATGAGACAATTACATCTAATAATGGGAATTATGTAAATAATTTTGCCATTAATGTTATAAATTTGTCTGATTTTTTTCTTTCACCTGATGTAGAAAATGTTTTATAGAAAGGTTTTTCTTTCATACCTAACACCAGTATGAATATAGGAAAACTTTTGGTAGATTTTAGGTTATACTTGAGAAAATTAAATTTAAGTTATATTATGCAAGATGTTATACAGTTATCTGACAGTACATCAGAAAGGAAACCTAAAAAACCAAGTACTTTTAATCCCCCACTTCACACAACTTTGCAGGTATTTCAAAATTTATGTGAAAGCAACTTTAGGAGCATTCATTTACATGAGTATCCACAGAATCTCACTCAGAAAGAGAAATGTGCTTTAGGTGATTTATGTAAGAACTCTACTATTAGAACAATGAGAGCTGATAAAGGTGGAAAAATAGTGGTCATGAACACTAAAGATTATGATGATTCTATACTAGCTATGTTAGGAGACAAAAACATCTATAGAAAAGTAAATACATATGAAGTTAAGCACAGTTTTCAACAACTGGATATTATTTTGTTTGACATGTTCAGTCAAGGAGAGTTAGATTATGAAAGTTATGAATACTTAACAGTAGAGCATCCAAAATTGGCTACTTTTTATGGTATTCCTAAAATACAGACAAATCAATTTAATCCACCTTTTAGGCCCATTATTTCTGCCAAACATTCCAAGACAGAAAATATATCCATTTGGTTGGATTATATATTGAATCCAATAGTACAGAAATCACGTTTTTACTTAAGAGATTCGTGGCATTTGTTGGAAAATCTAAAGAATGTTAATGGGGCATTGGGATCTATGAAGTTTGGGACTTTAGATGTGAAGTCCTTGTATACCTCTATAAATTCAGAACAAGGTATTGAATTTATGAGGGAATATTTAACTAACAACACAGAATTGGTGAGTACTAAAGTTAACACCATATGTAGTTTAATGGAGCTAGTGTTGAATAATAATTTTTTTAGATTCAACAAAAACATATCAGCAAATCTCAGGTGTGGCCATGGGTGCAAGAGTGGCACCATCTTTTGCCAATATAGTAATGGCCAACTGGGAATTGAAATTTTTAATACAACATTCTTATTTTTCCAAAATACAGGCTTACTATAGATTTATTGATGATTTGTTTTTCTTGTGGACAGGTACACATGAATAATTTCTAGAGTTAGTGAACGACTTAAATAAAACAACCACTTTTTTGGAATTCAAAATTAGTGGTTTTGGTGAAAGTATTTCATTTTTAGATATAAATTTAAGTATTGACAAAGAAAATGATACATTCATCAGTAAAATTTATAGGAAAGAAGTGTTTGCTAATCAGTACCTACACAGGGATAGTTTACATCCTGAACACATGAAAAAAGGTGTCATCAAAGGACAAGTCATCAGACTAAGTAGGTTAACTACAGACGATGAAACGTTTATTAGAGAGATGGCATTTCTCAGGTCATTGTTTCTACAGCGAGGGTATGATGTGAAGTGGTTGGAAAAAATAGAACAAGAAGTGTCAGTATTGAGACAAGGTGTAGCTAAGCCTATCTTAAAATCAGGAGATATATTAGTGAGTTCCTGTACAAAAAAGAATATTTCAGAAGTGAAAGATTATAACATAGCATTCCCTTTGCACATTGTTAACGAAATGTGGTGTATAAAAGAAATAATAGTCAACAATTGGAAGGTATTGTTGGGTAACAAAGAACTCATAGCTAAAATAAGTACAAGACCACAATTTACTTACAAGAAGATGTCAAACATAAAATCTTTGGTAGAGTCAGACAACAGGAAAATTAATATGACAGCCAGAGTAGTTAGTACAAAAAAAGGCACTTATGCTTGTAAAGATTGCAAGCAGTGTAGATACATCAGTAATAGTTCTTTTTTAACTTTAAAACATATTAATTATACTATATGGGCTAAAGATTATTATAATTGTAATACAGAATATATTGTTTACATAGCTTTTTGTGCATCATGTGACCATTATTACATTGGAAAAACTATCAGGACATTAAAACGTAGAGTTTATGAGCACAATTTGGCCATTAAAAACAAAGATAAAAATAATTCTTTGGCCAAGCATGCTCTGATTTGTAACAATTTTAAGAAATTTGAATTTTCTGTAGTTGAAAAGATTAATGAAATTATTTTTGGTGGTGATTTAAATAATGCATTGGAATGTAAAGAAACGTTATGGCAGTTATTTTTAGGGGCTGATAAATATCCAGGACTCAATGAGTCTATAAATTTAAAATGCTTTTATTGAACAAATAGTTAGTATATTTTACAATAATTAAAATTATATAATAGTTTATATATATATATATATATATATATATATATATATATATATATATATATATATATTTGAAGTGGATTTGATGTCATTTCCTGTTGATTAGGTATAAAAGGAAGAATGAGTGAGTGGAACTGTTTTTCTAAGGAATTCATGTAATAAATAAGTGAATGAAAGCGCTAATATCGACTTGTTTGCTTTTTGGTCTTTGGATACACTTGAACACAATTTATTTATGAAGAGATCTTTTAAGACATTTGGATTTTCACAAACATGGACAATATTAATATTTAACATCTAAGGCTGATGCCATTGTGCAGAGAGCGATTGGGCTTTAACTATGGCCCAGTGACCTGTATTAAGTTAGAGGCTCAAGCATCTGAGGTGCTGTTATGGAAGTAGAGGTGTGTTCATCCCAGGCATCCTAGGCAGAGAACATTTGTCGAGGCACTTCTTGTGGGAAGGCATGGGCCCTAGAGGAAAGAACTCTTGGATGTAAAACAGGTGAATGGAAGGAGGGGGAGACCAAGGGGTAGGTCATAAATTAAAAAATCCCCTGGTGGAAACAGTCAATGGCACCCCCCAGGACACCCTTAGGTTCCATGCCATTTCCAGCCTTAAAATGGAGAAAGTACAGGGGTTATAGGACAGACTGAAGACCTGGCAGTAGACAGAGGAGCTGGAGTAATCTAGAAAGAATAATGCAGAACGTGAACCAAAAGAAACATACAGACAAACAAAAAAAGTAATATCTATGGAGGACCTCAAACTAGGGTCTTAAGCATTTAGCCTTACAAGAAGAACTAGACAGGGACATCTACTTTCACCATTACTCTGCTTTGTATTTGGAGGTATTAGCCAGGGGCATACGACAATCAAACATAACTGGGTAAATAGAGAAATACTAATAAGAAAATTTCCATTTTGCAGACAACATAATATTATATTCTACCAATCCAGAACTCTGTATTAAAATTATGTTTGATAAACTGAAATATTTTTACATATAACAAAATATAAAGTAAATGAAGCAAAAACAAAGGCTACAGTAATGAATTATGTCCCAACATATGACTTTGTACAGAGCTTTCCCTTTTTCTGGCATCATGACAAAATGAAATACTTGGGAATTTGGTTGAAACACAATGTTAAATAAGCAGCAAAAGAAATGAGGGATAAAATTAGTCAAATGATTATTGGTATGATATGACCAAGGACGTTGTTATTTATGGACATTTACAATAGAATACAAGCAATTAAGATATTTTTGCTCCTGCTGGATCTTTATGCACATTAGGCTTATACAGATCAGCTAAGAGACCAGATATGGAAGAATATGAAAAAGGAAATTAAGTAGTGTCTTTGAGATAATCAAACAGAAAGAGTAAAATGGGAAAAACGAATACTGACAAAGGAACAGTGTGGCTTGGGACTTCCAGATTTTAAAGCATAAACAAATAGTCCACACAACATAGATCAATATGTTTGATTCAGGACACGGAATATATGACCAAATGGAAGCACATAATAGGCATAGTGCCTGACAAGATAAAGAAAGGATCACAAGTGTCCATTTGGTCAGATCAAAGAAAAGAATATAACCAGCATTATGTACAGCCTTATACATACAACTATTAATCAGGTTATTATGTTAAAAGAAGTTAGACCTTGGAAAAATAGGACACCAGTAGGTTATTCTATATAGTAATAAGAAAGAAACACAAGAAAATTAAATGAGTATTTGCAGAAAAAAGAACAAAGGACCAAGATTTTAGGAGCAGATAATAAAAGGAGATGAGATAATACAATGGGATAAAACTAGACAAATGTATTATTGAGCTTGAATATGCAGGTCTCTTGTTAGAGTTCAAGGAAGATATGCAGAGGATGGATAGTAATTTTGTTAAACCACAAATAGTAGATTTTATAATAAAGACCAGAACAGAAATGGTAGACCAGAAAAGAGTAATATAGAACATATAAGGCAATATTAGATTTCAGAAGACACTACAGTATGAAAGTAAAAAACAGCATGGAGTGAGCAATTAAATAAATACGTTACATATGATTAGTGCAGGGAAATATGTTAATGTTAGGTATGCAAATAAATTGAGCAAATGTAGAACTTTTGCATGGAAATGTTTGCAGAAATATTTTTATACACTTACGAGACATGAAAAATGTTCCTGCAGAGAAGAGGCATACATTGGAAATTTGTTGGTTCAGAATGAGGTTCCTGGGAGCATATACTTTGGGATTATACAGTGCTGAGTCAGTGAAAAACTGACTTGACTAATAATTAAGTCTTATACTTGGAAGAGAAATTAATCTTAGTATAGAAATGTTTTTTGATGAGTTGGAGTAAAATGACATGTACCAAAGAGGTGAAAGTGTTGCTATATTTAGTGTTGATAGTAGCTAAGAAATCTATAACTAGAAAATGGAATACCAAAGACAGCCCATTAATAGAGGATGTGAAATATGATTACTGAGACTAAAATATGGAACTGAGTACTATCAGAGATCAGAAACAGAATTCCGTAATTTAAAAAATGCACTGTATGGGATTCTGTAATGGAAGCTGAGTTTCAAAAGGACATTGGCCTGGAACAAAGCAACTAGGATGTTTATCTATTCAATAAAGCAGACTATAATACTTGAAGTCACTGGTTCAGTTGTTACAATGTTTTATATAGTGAAAATAAAATAATATGGTACTAGTTAATTCCTGATATCAAATTATGCTGCAAACAGTTAATTTGTGTGTTTAACTGTTTTTTTTTTAAAGAGAAATCTTAAATCAAAATTAAGATTAAGACTACATATAATAGTTAATTGTGGTATTTGGATTTACATACTTGATTATGACAAGTTATTGAAAGTTAAATGTAAGCACTGAATGACATGAGACTACTTTATTAATATTGCATAAATGTATAACTATAAAATAATGAAAACAAACTATTATATTGATCCTTGGAAAAATGGGGGATGAATGCAAGAAAGCAATAAGGAAAAGGCATGAAAGATTTTAATTTTTTTGAAGCTAGTGATACTCTGTGGTATTTATTATTGGATAAACTGCTAATAAAAAGTAATATGAACTATAAAATGATAGAAGAAAGAATGTGTAATAGCTGTAATACTGAAAAGATATCACAGCATTGTTTTCTGGATTATAAGAAAAATTAAGATGTTTGAAAATTATTCAAAGATGTTTATGATTAGAAAGTGTTTAAAACATCAATATGGACATGGTGCTGTATGGGAAATATAAGGTTGGGAGTAGAGGTCGGCAAGCCAGTTCCAATCAAGCTTGGCTCGGGCTCATGATCCAGCAGTTTAAAGAGCTGAGAGAGCTAAGCCACAATCTCATGGTATTTTCTTCTTGTATTTTCGAATAACTGCTGACTGTTGATTTGAACCAGAGCTGCAAGCTGAGAGTGCTTTCTGTTAGGTTCAGTCTGCATATCTAAGTATTGTGGTTGTCAGGAATTCCAAAGGGGGTGGTGCCACAGTGCTGAAAAGGAAGAAGATTTAAATAATTTTCATGGAAGAGGACTATTGCAAGACATTACAATAGTGGAATTCTTTTATGAAAAAGATTCACAGATCAATTTTAGGATGAGAGGTGCATAATTTCCTTTACTCCAGAGTGCTTGCATGCTCCCACTGAGGGAGAGGAACCAGTTTCAGCAAGAGAAAAAAGATCAGGAGAGTGTGGAAAGCATTACCAATGCTAAGGACAACAAGGGAAGAATTCTTATGTTTTTCTTTGTTTTATTGAGGTAAACCCCAATCTCTCAATTGTCCCTAGTTTTATAATGCTTTGAATCTCTGAGAGGTGTATGTTTGGGGCTCAGTATATGTGTTCAAGAGCAACATGTTGAAATTACTATATTATTGTAGTAGCTGTTTCTTTCACCCTTTCACTTTCTTTGCCATCAAGCATCAGAGATATGCACAGAACTCGGATGCATTTTTGGAAAAGGGGTGTGGAGGCATCTTGTACATGACAGCACAATGTTATCATATGATCACTGCTGGCAAATAAAAGTATTATGACTTGTTGGGGTCAGTGTATGTTTTTATCAACCACAAGTTTTAATAGCAAAATGAAAACTACTAGTGTAGTTCTTACATTTTTCATACTTTTTTTAGTGCCCACTGAGAAATTAGTAGATAGACAAGTGGCTATCATTTTAGGGGCATACAGCAAAGGGTAGTTAAGGTTTATATGGTTTGTTAGAGGCCAGCATCTATCAAAGAGCAAAGTTTGTTATTACATCACAGGTGGTGCTGTGGTGCAGAGGTTAGCATTGTCACTGCACAGCAAGAGGTTCTCTGGTTTGATTCTCAACTGGGGTGCCTTCTGTGTGGAGTCTGCATGTCCTCCGTGCATTCATGTGGGTTTCCTCCAGGTACTCCATTTTCTTTCCACATTTCGAAGCCACGCATCTAGAGTGTTTCTCCCCAGGCTTCTGCTGAAAATGTCTCTGCCCCAGTCAGACTTTCCTGGTAAACAAATGTAAAATAAAAACTATTTCTTGTAACTAATTCACAGTCAGAGGCGGTATACCTTCTCAGAAGGGGCACAGTCCATGAGGACAGTGTGTGTATTTTGTACCCAAATAGATTATTACGAATAATGATTTTTTTATTACCCTGGACTGCCTTAAGGGAACTGAAATATGGCTTCTTACATAAAACTAACAAAATCCAGCATTTTGTAAGGCTTTTGTTGCTCCATTCAGGCAATGTATCTAGTTTTTATGTTGTGGCTGTTTGACCATTTTTTGCAAAGTATGGTGAAACTACTCTGTACTAAATCATCATTACACCAGAAAGAGGACAAGAAAATTATTTTTTTTCCACTAGCCAAGGCAACATTTTGCTTACTGTATACAGAGTGGTGGATTTATATGTTGTGCTTATTATAATTTTTTTCCCATGTTTTATTATCAGCAAACCAGTAGCTTGGGCATGGTGAAGGCGGTTGTTGGGTGCAAGCTGTTAGGACGTGTTCATTTCAATGAAAGCTGATAATGGCATTCTATGTTTGGCTATAACTGTAATTTTTTTTTTTTTTTTTGCTTATATCTCCAAACTTATTTTTAATTGAGCTACTGCTCTGATTGTCTGTTCTGGCTTTACTCTTAGTCAGTTCTGGCTGTTCTTCACAAATACCAGCTTTGCCCACCTTTAGATGAGAGTGAAAATGAAAAATAGGATAAAATTTTATTCATTACAATTTGGTGTTTGTGCAAAACATATGAAGAATTGCTGTGTAACAAAATAAAAGATGAAGTAATATGTGATATAAATATGGATCTGATGTTGACATTTTCATTCAT
This sequence comes from Protopterus annectens, assembly GCF_019279795.1. NCBI lineage: Eukaryota > Metazoa > Chordata > Ceratodontiformes > Protopteridae > Protopterus > Protopterus annectens. The sequence goes on from NC_056733.1 coordinate 259,540,111, forward strand.
TCCTCAACAAATGGGTCACGGACCCAACCTCGGACCCAGCTTAGCCGTTTTCTTTTACATTTTTGGATCCAAATCTTGAGCTCCTCCCTCTACCCATAATGGCCCTTACCTCTACATTACCCCAGATCACATTTGCATCTTTAACGATTCGGTCGAGACTGCATTCTCTCAAGCTCTGGGTTGCCTTTGATAGGTTTTGTGAGTAAAAACTAGAATTTATCTCCTATTTGGTTTAGTATATCACTTCTTTAGATAACCCTTCCTCTCTTTACTCCTTCAAGAAGTTTTTCTATTCATTTTTCTCTACGTTTTTAAAGGCATTTCTTTTTGCCATAGTTGTTATTGGCTTTTCTTTAACTTATTTTCTAAGGTAATCTTTGCTACCATTGTTGGTAAATTTTCTTTCTTTTTTTTCTGTTTAAAAAATGTATATTAGGAATTAGTATCTGGTTTATTGTTTATTGTTGGTATGGCTGAGAAGCCTAATGGGCTTAAAAACTGCACTTCCTGTGGGCACTAGATACCTAATTCGGATGCGCACAGGGAGTGCATTTATTGTTTAGGCCCTTGCTATTTAGAAGTGCCTTGTGGAATCTGTGCTGGATTTAACTTGAGGGCTGTCAGTGACAGACATAATAAGTTGGTCCTGATGGACCTTTTGCCTGCTTCATCTTCTGCCACAGCTTCTACTTCAGAGGCTAAACCCCCCTCCAAAAAGCAGAAATCTTCGGAGCCCATGGAGCATAGGAGGTGCTCTTCTGCATGGTCTCCAAGATTCTTTCCAATCTTGAGGCCACCTCCTAAAATTAAAAAAAGTGTCAGATCTGACGCCCTCAGATCCGACACTCATAGTCTCTAAATCTCCTTGAAAGTGGAGTCCCTGTTTTTCTCCAGAGCTGGTGTCTCCTAGGTTCAGATCCCCCTTTTTACAGCAGACTCCTAGAAAGATGTCTCACCCTCCGTCCACCTCTTCTATGATCAGGTCCTCCTGAAATTTTTCTGAGGTAGATATGGACAGGATGATGTGAAAATTCCTTAAAACACAGATCCAGATGGGGGTTTTAATGTCTCTGTCTCCCATCAGATCCATGAGCTTCAACCACCTTTGCATTCAATTGTGACTCCTTCTCTGATTTGACCTGTAGTTTTGTAGCCATTGGACCCCAGAGTCCCAAGAGTCAAAGTATTGGATCTGAAGATGCTACCTTCTTCTTCAGCTCTGACTGTTTCCCTGACTCATTCGATGTTGATTCCCTACTGAACAGGATGAGTCTTGGAGCAGAAGTGTTGGCACCAGGTCTAGAAGGATGACTTTGAATCTAGGTTTTTAGAGCTGTCACTTCCCCTTGGAGCCTTGGCACTGGGCAGCTCTGGTGCAACTCTCCTTGGAGAGGAGATCTGGATGAGGTGGAGAATTAAGTGAGTTGAGATCTTCAGCTCTGGTGAGGTTGGCCTCTACTTCTCCTGATCACTTTGCCTTTGAGGTAGTAGAGAGGGCTTTTTCCTATCTGAGGGCTTCTTCAACTCACATATCCTCAGATCCTATCTCCATTCCTGCATCGGAATTGAGCTCTAAGCCTTGTTACCCTTCTTCACAGGGACAGCTAGCCCAAAAGGGCTTCCTGTCTCTTCTGACACCTCTCCAGAGCATCCCACTGAAGAGGTTCTCCAGAAGAGATTGCGTAAGAGGAGGAACTCAGATTCCCCTCAGGAACTTTTGACTGAAAACACTGATTTTGATGAGGACAAAGGGTCCCCAAAATCATCACGAGATGATTTCTCCTATAGAGACATTTTAGAGATCATGTGTCAAGAAGGTGGTTGGTCTTCCCAATGCACTTCCTAAGAGGAGTCAGTGTTTATAGAAGACTTCAGGTCTGGCACACCTACATCTTGGGTTACACCCCTGGTGGATGACCTTATAGACCTTGTCTCCCACCAGGCTTGGAAGGAACCGGACACCATAGCGCCTATCCCCCATCAACCAGACAAGATACTTGGAACCCCTAAAGACAGGCAGTTTTGGAGTAAGGGAATCCCTGTAGATGCTATGGTTGTTGCAGCAGCCACCAAAAAGGAACTAGCCAAACAGAGTTCCACTATCCACCCCCCTAATAGAGATTTTAGGAAGTTGGACAGATATGGAAAGCATGTTTACACCAGCAACCTTTGCCTTGTGGTCGCTTAACTACCTGGCACACTTTACTATGTTACAGACTTGATAAAGAAACTCTTTAAGTCTACCCCAGGGTCCATGCCTGCAGAGGAAGAAAAATCTTATTCCTCCGAACTGGCCACCCTACAATCTGTATTGAATGCATCCATGAAGTTAATTTTTGACATAGCTGATGATTCCTCATGGGCTACTGGTTCAGGCATAGCCATTAGGAGATATGCTTGGATGAGACTGTGTGCTTTTGCACAGCCCTTTAAATCCTCATTCATCAATGCTCCCTTTGATGGATCTTCCCTGTTTGGGCTCACAGTTAAAGGCACACTTTCCTGCAGTGAGCAAGATGTAAAGACCTTGTCTGCTGTTGGAATTCATTTCTCAATCCAACTGATACCTGTTTTCAGGAATGAATGCATTGGTAAGAAAATGTGGTTTCAAAAATCTCAAGAACCTTTTCAAGACTCATGTGGGGATTGTTTTCCCTAGGGGCAGAGGGGGAAATAACAATGGAAGATGTTGTCCTTGTGGCAGAGGGAGGTCCGTAGAACCATGGGTCATGAGACTGTTTCTTGGACAGGCCCTTTCAGTGCTACTGAAAGGTTGCCCAGCCGTTATTCTCTGGAGGCAGTTGGTGCACTTATCCTTGCACCTAAATGTCTGGACAGCCATCACAAAAGATTCTTGGGTGCAAAGGATCATATCCAGAGGATATTACATTTCCTTTTCACAAAGCCCTTCACAAAAGAAACATCTCCCCAATGTTCCACAAAATCAGAGGGAGTTAGCAGCTCTACAAATTCAAAAGCTGATAGAAAATACCAATACTATATTCATGGGCAACCTTAATTATCCTATTATTAACTGGGAATCCTATATGACACCACAAGTACAGGTACAGAGATTCCTGGATTTTGTAAACACAAGCTCCCTGGACCAGATGGTCAATACACCAACCAGGGGTGCAACCACACCGGATCTGGTCCTCACTATGGTCCTCACTATTATGGGAGAGTGCTACACACCCCCTAGTGTAATGTCTTCCCTGGTAAGGTCAGACCACAAAATGGTCTCTTTTGAAGTAAAAAAAAATAATAAATAACTAAAACCTGGACCCCCAGCTAACCCTGGATTATTAATGAACTACTCTAAGGCTAACTTCCTGCTGTTAAGTGATAACCTGGCAAAATTTCAAGCCTCCTTAAACCCTGAGAACACTGCTGCCTATGCAGAACTCTTCACAGAAATGTTATACAAGCATGTTAATAGCTGCACAGAGACAACTGTACCCACCAGGAAGAAGTATAGAACTAACTCAAAAAACAAGCCACCCTGGTAGAATCACAAAATCACCAGGCTGTATAACAGAAGGAAGAAAATCATGGCAATAATTAGGAGGTACAGCACCCAGCAGGATGAAAGCACTCTCATCAAACCAAACAAACAACTCAGAGGACAAATAAATTCTAACAAATCCAAATTTGAGGTAAATTTGGCCTCCCAAGCCAAGGACAATCACAAGGTACTCTTTAGCTATGTCCACAACCTCAAAGGCAATACACAATTGTGTGCAGAGCTCAATTGTTAATGGAGCCACCTATATTGAGCCAGAACATACAGCAAACTTACTGGCCAACAAATTCAGCTCCAACGTTACCCCTCTCTCCCCCTCAACCTTCCTTCAGGAAAGACCATCAAATATAATCCCTCCTGCTATCTCTAGGGAACAGGTCTTAATGTTATCTCTAAAGTCAAGAACACTGCAACAATGGGCCCAGACAATATCACCAGACACCTTCTAAATAGCATAAAACATAACCTATCAGGTCCTCTGGAATTGCTATTTAACTGTAGCCTCCAAACAGGCTTCATGCCTCCTGAATGGAGAACAGCAACAATCATCCCTCTGCACAAAGGTGGGCCATCTACAGACCATGGAAACTACAGACCCATAAGTCTCACTAGTCTTATATGCAAAGCCATGGAAATAATTATTATGGAAATGATCAATAATGATATAGTAAACCTCCAGACACTGGACCCAACCCAATTTGGTTTCATCAAGGGCAGGTCATACCTACCCAATCTGGTGGACATCTTTGAGAAGGTCACCAAAGCAATGGATGAGAGCACAATGGTTCACACACTGCCTACCTTGACCTGGCCAAGGCATTTGACACAATATCCCACTCAGGCATTGTTGACAACTCAAGAGGTTAAGTACAAACCCATATGTCACCCAGTGGATAGCCAACTGGCTCACAGACAGGACCCAGGAAGATAGAATTGGGGAGTCCACCTCTAGAAAGAGGCCAGTCACAAGTGGAGTCCCTCAGAGACTGGTCCTTGGACTGCTCCTTTTTGGCATTTACTTCACTGAAGTCAAGGCCAATGTCAATGGTCTCTGGCTGAATAAATTTACAGATGATTGCAAATTAGGAGCTGTCCTTGAATCCCACACCGACTCAAATTTTCTTCGGGAAGGGCTGACACAGACAAACAACTGGTGTCAGAGCCATGAACTAAAACTAAATGCCAAGAAATGCATAATGGTATCCTTCTGGAAGTCATCCAGCCCTGGTAACTATCATATTGACAACACTCCCCTTAGAGATGACCCAGTAGTCAAGGACTTAGGGACACAGAGAGAGACTAATCTATCCTTTGACCATCATGTGTCTATAGTAGGGAGAAAATCATTCTATGTTGCACAAATTATAAACAAAGATATGGCATCTAGATCCAAGGAAGTCATTGTTCTACTGTATTTGGCATTCATTAGACCTATCATTGAGTACAGTGCCCCCTTTTCCTATGTACCTAACCAGGCATATCCAACAAATGGAACGTCCACAGAGGTTCCTCACTAAAAGAATACAGGGCATAAGTAACATGTCCTTTGCAGACTGCCTCAAGGCCCTATCCCTGTATTCTGTCTCCTACATGCTGTTGAGGGGAGATCTATGCCTGGCATATAGGGCATTGTCACACCCCCACTCCAATGGACCTCCTGCATATCCGCAAAACAAACAGTACCAGCATTGCCTAGTCAAAAGACTTAAACTTTGCCTGCGATATAAATAGGACCTGCTGAAGAGACAGGTATGTATCCCTGACACTGCCCCATCTCTAGAACAGGCTCCCCGGGGAATCCATGTGAATCAGAGTCCCTCCTTAACCCAATTCAAGTGTAATTTGGACAATTGGATGGGGAACAGGAAATTCTTCCCTGGCTTTGCACCTATGTCTCTAATGGACACAGGCAACCTGTAAATGGTTTATCTCCTAGGCCTCTGCTTGTAAATGTTTCATCTCCCAAACCTCTGCTTACACCTATCAAGGGTACCAGAATTTGCCAGAGATTTGGGATGCATGAATAGACTTAAAAAGGCTCTTGTGGTTGTTAGCCTAGTAAACACCTATGAAACCTAAAAAAAGAAACATTCAAAAGGTCCTATCAGACCAATCAAGATTCAGAATTTACTCAAGGTTCTTTTTAGAGCCAAAAAGACAGGGGACCTGAGACCTATTCTGGATCTCAATCATCTAAATCAATTTGTGAAGAACTCCAAGTTATGGATGGTCAAGATTCAGTCCATTCTGCCTCTTTTACAGAAGGACAGCTGGATGTGTTCTATAGATCTTCAAGCTGTATACTATCACATCAGAATAAATAGGCACTCTCAAAGATATGTGCGCCTTCTTCTGGGAGTCAGTCATCACCAGTTCAGAGCCCTGCCATTTGGTCTCACCACAGCCCCCAGGGTGTTCACCAAATGCATGCCAGTGGTGACAGCTAATCTCAGACTGCATAGGTTCAGAGTGTTTCCTTATTTAGAAGACTGTTTCCTTTCTGCACTAACCAAGCATCTCCTAGAGAAGGCCAGAGATTACTTACTCCAGTTGTGTCCATTCCTAGGGATCACAATCAGTCTTTCCAAGTCCCATCTTCAACCAGTTCAAGTCTTGGAGTTTATAAGAGCTTGCCTAAACACTGTCAGTCTGTTTGAGTTTTTACCCCAAAGCAGAGTTCATACCCTAAGAATGCATGTCAGATAGATTTTAGAGCATCCTCCTCCTCCAGAGAGATTGGGTCATCAACACTTAGCTTTAATGGCTGCAGTGATCACCCTGTTATCTACAGTTCACCTTCACATGAGAGTTCTTCAAAGGACCCTGGCAGTGCAATGGTCAATGCTTTGGCACCCTTTGAAATCCTATAAAAAATTTGTGAACCTGCAAAAACTCCCTACTTTGGTGGATGCAGTTCAATGAGGTCTGTCAGGGACATCCCTTTATCCTTCCTTCCCCGAAGGTCAGGTTGATCACAGATGCCTCTCAATTGGGTTACAGGGCATTTCTTGAGATAGACTGTTCAAGATCTGTAGTCTACAGAAGAGACCAATTTGCATATCAATGTTTTAGAGATGAGAGTGGTCCTATTAACATTGCAGGCCTTTCAGAACTCTCTTCCTCTAGGAACAGTTGTTACCCAAACAGACAGTATGTCAGTGGTTTGGTACATCAACAAGCAGGGGGAAACCAGATCTTATCCCCTTTGCCAAGAAGCAACGAGAGTCTGGCAGTGGGTGATCTCTTCCAACTGCTATCTTGTAGCAACACACATACTGGGGAAAATCAAAAGTTTTAGACAGCAAGTTCAGCAGGACCATCCTGATGCCGCATGACTGATCTCTCAATCAGGTAGTGACAGAAATTATTTTTTGTCAGTGGGGTCAACCTTGCTGCAACCTTTTTGCCTCTCCCTTCAAAGACAAGTACAGCAGGTTCTTTGCCCTAATTCTTCCTCGGGGGGGGGGGGGGGAGGCACCAAGTTCAACAAGTACAGGAGGTTCTTTGCCATAATTATCCCTCAGGGTGACTGACCGAGAGATGCTCTAGTACATGCTTGGCCCTCCAGTCTCCTGTATGCTTGTCCTCCCCTCCCCTTAATGCCCACATTTCTCCAGAAAGCACAGCAGTTGAAGAGCAAGGTAATCCTCATTGTTCCTTTCTGACATCAGCAGGGGTAGTTCCCATTCCTACGGGCTCATCTCCTATGTCCACCATAGACACCAGACGCCAGTTCAGATCTCCCATCACACCTACTGGGGATTATTCATCAAGACATTCAAGGCCTCAAATTGACTGTATGGTTTCTTCAATTCCAATGATGGCTATACAGTCCAGGCTTTCCTCTCTGGTTTGCCAAATCTTATATTCATCCCAGAAACCATCTATGAGATAAATTTATAAGAGTAAATGGAAGAGATTTTCCTATTGGGCAGGACAGAGAAAGTTGGATTCTTTTACTGCTCCAATTCCTGTTGTGTTAGAATTGCTTGCTTCAGTCTTTCAATGTGATGCCAGTTTCTCCACTGTAAAAGTTCAGCTCACAGCCATCTCTAATTTTAAAATTGTAGGTTTTCACCTACTCAGAGTATTTTACCTAGCAGCATGCTCCCAAGTAGCAACTTTTACCCAAAATATTTGTCCAAAAAAATGATACCAAGAGTGTACGGGCCAAAGTAATCAAGTGGGAATCCAATCAGCCCTGTCCACTCAAGATCTAATAATTGTTTTTCCCAAAATATTTGTCCAGAAAAAACACCACTAGAGTGTATGAGCCAAAGCAATCAGCTAGCTGCAAAACCCTAATGCTAGTTGGCACTAGTATAACTCATTTCTAACCCTGATATTAGCAGCTGAATGCTTTTGCTAAGTGTAGCTCAGAAACCTTATAAGTAGTACACAATGTGCTTTTTGCAGCATTCTTATCTGCTGCTGCCTAATTATCTGATAAAGGTCACATTTCACCCTAGTAAAGCTACCGTCGGTGGCCATTACTAAAACCTAGTATTACATTGTAGCTGCAATTTTAAAAATGCTGTTGACTTTACTAATTAGCGAGAATTCCTTACTCACAGCACAGTTTAACTAAATATTTTACATGCCTGTATGCCACAAGCCATATTATACACGAGCAGTATTTCTAGATATACTTGTTCCATATCTCTACTATGGCTGCTAAGCAAGAAAGTGTTTTACTACTCTTACCAAAACTGATGCATTGACTGTTATACAGTACATTCTGCTACTATTTGCTGCTTTTACCTGCCTTTTCAAACAATATTTGCTGTGAGTTGCAGTCGTACCTGTTTTTCAATGCACAAAAACATTAAGGCATTTAATTCTGATGTTCTAAATGTTGTCCTGTAATATTACTAGTTGGTCTTTATTCCTATAAAGTTTTAATGCAATTCGTGCTTGCTAAGTGTGTACTAGCCATACAGTTTTAACGCTATCGATGTTTGATAAGTGTGTAATAGCTATACGTGCTGCTGCTGCTCTACTTCTCATTCCCTACCCTTGCCTAATATCTTTCTAGTTCCATTCCATTTTAGCTTTTACCCAAAATATTTGCCCAAAAAATGCCACCAAGAGAGTACGGGCCAAAGCAATCAAGCGGGAATCCAAGTAGCCCTGTCCACTCAAGATGTAGTAATTGTATGCCATAGCTTGTAATACAACTTTAATACCTTTTTGCTATTGTTTTAACTTCTCCAGGAGCACACCACTGTATAACCAGTGAAAGGCCACCCCCCGCCACACTTTCTTCCTACTAATCTGTTGGTTTCCTACTCTACAAGAGTCTAACCCCATTCTACACCTCCCTAGTGCTTACAACTCTCCTATGTTTGGTTTTGTACAGTGTGCTAACATATTCTTTTTGCAACTGGATTTTTGATAACACTATATTGGGCTTTTAATTTCAGATTGCCCAGAAATATTGTTTCCTCCTACCTTAACCTGCTGCTCATGGAGATTGCCCACTCCATTTGTCCTCCACTTCACTTTGGGCTCACTCTGCTCCCCTACCCTACCCCCATTCCCACACACCCCCATCTTCACTAGATTTATACTTCCTGTAGCTTCACCCTCTAGCTCTCAGACTAATACTCTTCAATATAATCTTACTGTTCCCTCCCTCTACCCAACCTCCCCCCTCCAACTACTCAACACCACCCACCACCACTTTTTGGTATTTCTATATAATCTCACAGCCTCCTAATCAACTATCTGCCACACATCATGCCTTTTATCAATATTACCTGTTCTTACTACTTCACTACTACTATCTCTGTCCACCACCGCTCACTCTAGAATAAATATTTCTCCCCAAAATCCACAACACTAACCACTCACTTACATGCTAACCTAAGTAGTTACTCCAACATCTCACCATCCCTATTAGTAAGCAACACCCTATATTCAGCCAAACCACACCTCACCCTCCACTACCACTAAACTGAAATTAACACTACATTACCCACAATTACCATCACTAAAAACTCACAGGTCACACAGTCTACTACATGTCCTCCTAGTATTACCCCAATGTGGAGATGTTCACCCCAATCCTGGACCTGAGAGCTTACCTAAAATTACCCACATCTCAAAAGCCCATGATTTATACTTTGTAACTATCAATATACGAAGCCTCTGCAACAAGATTACTGAATTCCAGTCTTGGTTCTGTCACCACTATCCAGACATAGTAGCAATAACTGGCTTAAAGTACATATATCATACTCAGAAATCCTTCCACCAGGTTACAACATTCTGTCATAATGACAGGATCCATAAAAAAGGAGAGGGCGTAGCCCTAATCTATAGAGACTCATTAACAATAAATATTCATCCAAATCTGTTCCCCACTTTCGGTTGTCTGGAAATCTTAATGACATCCCTCCATATAAACCCTAACAAACAACTCTGTATTGTCACCATCTGTATTCCCTCTGGTCAAAATATACCCCACTTAAAAGACTTCCGAGGATGGATTAACCATACTATTCCCCAAGAGACTATCATTCTAGGAGACACTAACATCAACTGGCATAACCTAACCTCCAAAGCTCCTAACACTAGCATTAATCTCCATAGTTTCACTCAACTTATCATAGAGCCTACACTTGCAATAAACACCTGGGCCAGAGCTATATTAGATTGGATCCTAGTAAACCACCCCCAGTACTACAATACCAGTAGTCTCCCTAACACTCTAAGTGATCACCTACCTGCATACACCCACAGAATCCATCTACACATCCCCAAACCTCACACATACAAATCTATCAGGAACCTCACCCACTTTAACCAAGATACATTTATAACTAAACTTCAACCTCATAACTGGTCCCCATTAAAATCACTGCCCCTGGATGATTCTGTTCAGTATTTTAATAACATCTTTCTGAACACACTAAATAGCCTAGCACCTCTTCGTACTAACTGCTCAAAACCAAACCATGACCCTGGTTGACAAAGCATATTAAACAAACCCTCCTGTCTAGACACAAAACCTGGAAAAATTAGGAAAAAAATGTAGGACTATAGAAAATGAAGAAATGCTGCAAAAAAACTTATCATAACTGATAAGAAAACCTACTTCTCCTCTAAACTCTCCTCCCAAAATAGTAACCCCCCCAAAAATTCTCGAAATCTGTATCCTCCCTTCTTAATCCTGGTAACATTCAAAATCCATTGCCTGCTTCTGACAAAAAACCCTCTCCAGATAGCCCAAATATTTAATATCCATTTTATTGACACCATCCAAAAACTAATCAAGGACTCATCCTCAAGAACAAAAGTCCCCACAAAAACAAACCCAATCTCTAGCAATACCTCAGTAGACCCCCTAGTCCCCACAAATAGTATTCCAGCCAATCCACCCTTCTGACTACAACCCGTGCTTACATCCCTAGTTCAAAAATTATGAACCAAGTTAAAACCCTGCTCACTCTACGCTGATAACTTGCCACCAGAATACTTACAACTAGCAGCCAAAATTATAGTTTACCTGATTAGCATTCTTATCAATCGTTCTATCACTGAATCATATGTGCCCCAACTATGGAAAACATCCATCATTACCCCACTTCACAAAGGAGGTAATACTCATGATCTCTCAAACTACTGACCTATCTCCATTCTCTCTCCGCTATCAGATATCATGGAAAAATGTATTCAAGCCCAACTGCTAAACCACCTCATCAACAACAACCTCCTAGCTCCCACTCAACACGGCTTCCGCCCTGGTCATAGTACAACCCCAGCTTTACTCTCTTTCACTGATACAGTGAATAAAGCTCTTGATACTGGCCTAGCCACTTCAATACTCCTGCTGGACCTTTCAAGAGCTTTCGGCACAGTATCACACCCTAAGCTTTTGAAACACTTAGAAAAACTTGGATGCTCTCTAAGTGTAATAACCTGGTTTTAATCTTATCTAAACTGTAAACAGCAATCAGTTAGTTGGCATAACCAAGAATCAGATTACCTAGCAAACAACACAGGTGTCCCACAAGGATCCATTTTAGGACTACTACTCTTTAATATATTCACTAATTATCTAAATAAAGCCTCCCATCAAAGCATATTAATTCAATATGTAGGTGATTCAACTATCATCTCATCTTCCAATAATTTCTCTAACCTCCAGAATATCACCCAAGATGACTTCTCCTCCATAAAAACCTGGCTAAATGATGCTCAAGTAATGCTTAACCCCCAAAAAACTAAACTGTTAATATTCTCATCAAAACCTCCAACTACAGAATTTAAGATTTTCTCCCATAACAAAACAGAAATTGAACAGGTACAATACACAAAACTTCTAGGAATTACTATTGACAATAAACTCTCATTTGAACAACACATACTCAATACAGTAAAGAAAACCCACTTCAAACTGGGCAAATTATACCAGCACAAACTCTACCTTGATAAACAAACTAAGATCAAACTAGCTAACACTTTGCTTATTCCATCCTTTATGTATGGGAGCACCATTTTCACCAACCTCCATACATCCCTCAGTAGTAAGCCACAACAATGCTACTATAAGACAACAAAATTCACCTCAAACGTGTCTAACCTCTCACACACTGCAACACAATCTCAAACCTGTCCTGGCTAGAATTTCACCACTATCAACAGTTTACTCAACTAACAATTGCTCATAAATTAATTTTCCAACCTGATAGTTGCCCAGCTCTCCAATCCATCTTATGCACATATACCCCTACTTGAACCCTCATCTCCTCAGCTAGAACCCTTCTAAACATAGCTAAACCCAATAAGAGAGCAGGACAATGCCTATATTCCTACAACATAACCAATGCCTGTATTCCTACAACATAGCCAAACTATGGAATACCCTCCCCTCTTTTTTTACTCAACTAGACTCCCTAAAACCTACTTTTTACAAAAATCCATGCGAAATACAATGTAATCCCCCTTAACCCCAAAACGTATTATACTGAGAACCTGCCTTCTACCTCCTCTGACTTTAATCTACTCTGCTGACTGGAATTACTATATTATTTGTCCATTACATATGCATCTATTTTCAACTCTGTACTTTGCCTGTGTACTGGTGCTTGTATATCAATTGTATAATATTTTGTTTGCTATATTTTGTTTTGCTGTATAGCCTTGTGTTAACTTTGGAGCCTTTCTCTCCAGGCTTGTATGTTATTTGTATAATATTTTGTTTGTGGTAGTTGTTTATTTTAACTGTGGAGCTTTACTCCCTGGGCCTCCACTGAAAATGGCCTTTTAACCCAGTGGACTTTTCCAGTTAACAAATGTCAATAAATAGTAAAATAAATAAATAATAAATTACCACATAGGACATAATACTTTCCTGTTAGCCTCTTCTAAAATATGCAAGGCATTCCTTAAGGGTACCTTGCTGCTCTAGACCTCTGATAAAGGTTCCTACTCCACATTGAGACCTTGATGTTCTATTACAAACTTTAATTCCCTCCCTTTTGAGCCTTCAGCTAAGTCAGATCTAAAAATTTCTCTCTTGGAATACAATTTTTCTTGTTGCTATTACATCTGTGAGACAAGTTTCTGAACTCCAAGCACTGTCTTCAAAACTGCCTTATTTGATTTTTTTTTTTTTTGCAAAGAGGGACTCCAGGATTCAATAAAATCTGTGAAGGCTCTGTGTAGAGCCTACAAGGAAAGTACCCATGTACACAGCCATGGTTCCTCCTCGGCAGCACTCCATACATATTAATTATGGCATGCTGCCAAAGGAGAGCACAGTAAAATGGATTTTGAATCCATTTAAGCAACACTGTAGAGGCTGTGCTGTACTTGTGGACTGTCCAGAAAACTTCTGGACAGTTGGTAAGCACAGAAGAATACCTTTTGACTGTTAACCTGGACCAAAAGTTGAACAACAGATACTACTTCATGAAAATGCAATTTTATTTATTTATTTATTTTTTACATTTATGTGCTTGCTTGTGTGGTGTGGTGCATTGGGCAGCTATGCTTAGTATTGCTCACATATACAGTAGACATCTGTTAGACATCTAAAAATAGAAACCGGATGTATTCAGTTTTAATTTTTATTTTATGTCCTTGTTTGCACGGTGCGGCATCTTGCTTAGCGATGCTGAGCTGTGCTTACAGCAGACATGTGCTACATTTCTAAAAATAGAAGCCAGATATATCAATTGTTGTAATTCTGCAGTGCTTAGCAAAGTGCAAACCCACGCAACAAAGCTGGGCTACACTTACAAGTACCTGTGTAGTATCTGTGAAGATATACGAGCTCCTTCCACTATCCCAGTGGCTAGATAAGTTGAGTCATGACCTACAGTGTAGTAGGTCCTGGGTTTGAGTCCTGAGCAGTCGTACTTTTTACATTTATTGTTGTGAAAATGTGTCAAGTGACTGAAACATTGGTTTAGTTTAAAATTAAAAAATTGTTACATCTGGCAAAGTTGCGCACTACTAAGCAGCACTTAAACATGGTCAACAGTCCATTCCCATTTGCGCATTGCTAAGCTGTGCTTACACATGGTTTGTGTGAGTTTGCATGATGCTAATTGGCATGGAGTTTTTTTGAAAGTTACAGCATGACGTGCAAGGGTGGGAATGCAGCCTTTTTAAAAGCCAATAGGTGGGAATTTCACATCATTCATTGGAGTCTTAACTTGTCTGTGGATATGCCTGTTGCTGTTGGTGAAGGAATGCACTTTCATGTGCAGAAGTGGGGAGTGCAGGAGTCTGGAATTTTTGTTGGATTCTTAGTTAAGAATTATGAAACCTGGCTGCTGCAGGCCGACTACCAGGGTTCAGATTGTAAGTTTGAGGCCTGGGATAAGTTGGCCAAGGAACTTATCAGTGCTACTGGTATCCCCCACACTGGTGAGCAGTGTAGTCACCTTTATGATGACCTGAGGCATAGGGAGAGGGGAACCTTGGACACCTGGGTCCAAGAAGCTAGGGCTGGGCAAACCCCATGGATATGTAAGTATGTTTGTCAGTAATTTAGAAATATACAAGCTGAATCTGTGCAAAACTGATGCATAATGGTTTGCTTCTCTTACCACAGCTGTAGAAGAGTGGGCTCACAATGTCCAGTCCCATGAGGGCGTCTGGCCAGGATGAGGCAATCATGTGGTAAGTAGGAAAACATCAAAGTAATAACTTAATGCATAATATAATTGTACAATAATAATTACAGAGTTTTCAGTCTTAACAGTCAGGTATGACATACCTGGGACATCTTACATCTTTATTAATGTGTGACCGTCTACCTGAAATGGTAAAGCAATTTAAAGCAAGTAAGCAGGCAGTACTGTGTAGTATAGCTTCCAAATATCAGTTAATGTTGGGGTTTACACAGACAAAAAGTCACTGTTCTGGTCGCTTATTGTCTGAAATAAGCTGCAGGTTGCACTCAGTAAATGAACTGGGTATATGGGTTAGCTAACAGAAGTCCAACACAGCTATCCATAGTCTACATGCCAGAGTTGAAGCAACATTAATCAATATGTTTTAAAGGTTGATGGTGCTTTGATGAGTAATGTTTTTAAATAAAGTGTTCACTATTCCTGTATTTACAGCATATGTGTTCTTATCTGACACCAGTCAAGTGCTACATGTAACTGAATAATGAATGCAGCAAATAATGTCAGAAATAAATGTAGTGCAATTCCCAGAGTAAGGATCAAGCCTGTGTTCTGCTCATTTTCTCTGAAATAATGCTGTCTATTCCACTCAGTCAATGAACATGGTATATGGGTAAGTTAACAGTCCTGAACAGCTATCCATGTATCTAAATGCCAGAGTTTAAGCAGTTTAAGCAACGTTATCAATACAGTTTAAAAGGAGATGTTGTTTTGATAACTACTCTTTAAAAAAAGTATTCACTATTCCTGTATTCACGACATGTGTGTTCTAATCTGACACCAGTCAACTGTTAAATGTAAATGAATAAAGAATTCAGCAACAAATGTCTGAAATGAATGTAGTGCAATATCCAGAATAAGGTTCAAGCCTATGTTCTGGTCATTTTGTCTGAAATAATGCTGTATATTCCACTCAGTAATTGAATATGGTATATGGGTAAGTTAATTGAATTCCTGGACAGCTATTCATGTATGTAAATGCCAGGTTTTATGAAGCATTATCAATAAAGTTTAAAACAAGATTGTGCTTTGATAAGTAATCTTTTCAAATAAGTGTTATTATTCCTGTATTCATTGCATGTGTGTTGTAATCTGACACCAGTCAACTGTTACATATTAAGTAATAAATAATGCAGCAATAAACTTCAGAAATAAATGTAATGCAATACCCAGATTACGTGTCAAGCTTCAGTTCTGATAATTTTCCCAAAATATGCTGTAGATAGCACTCAGTTAATGAACATGGTATATGGTTAGGTTAACAGATGTCCTACACAGCCATACATGTGTGAGTGTAACCGCCAGATTTCAAGTGACATTAAGCATTACTGTGTAAAAAGAGATGGTGCTTTGATAAGTAATGGTGTTTTTAGAATTCATTATATTCAAATAAATTGCATGTTATTCCTGTAGTCACTGCTTGTGAGTTCTAATCCTATGACAACCAACTGAGAAATGACCAGCTATCTAGTGTAATTAGTGTACATTGTTGTGTTAGCTTTTTACCTTCAATGAAGACAAGACAAATCTTCCTCTCTTTCAGTGGTATTTATTACACACGTGTGGGAGCCTCATGGAAAGTACCAGGGAGACTCCCAGAACAAAGGAATGCAAAAGCTTATATACTGTTAATACTGCTAACAGTACAAAAATATAAATTGGACCAATTAGGTCATTACATAAAACAATTAACCAATCAGTGGTTTACCCATAGGCTTAAAGTAGTTCACATTACTACATCTCTAGGCAGAAAAAGAAAATCGGATGCACTTCCATATAAGGCACATTTCCTGCTTTTAAGCAACCTCTTGTTGTTTCAGTACTTTTCCACTATTCAGTTTACTCAGAGTTCACAGTACAAAGTCCATCTTAATGCATGCAGATTGTCACGTACTCAATTTCCTTAAAGACATGCTTTTGGCCATTCATATTCCACAATCCCCCATTTGATGCTGTATAAGCATCACCATTTAGTTTATCATACATTTGCCCAAAATCCAACACGATCATGTGGCTGGTTCCTTCAACATTATCACACATTTTTATTTCATCATTTACATTTATAGCTGCAGGCATATAAAACTTTGGCACCTTTTTAGTAGTTTTGAAAGACATTAATTTTAAAATCAATGCTTTAATTAGAAACACAACAAGAAAAGCAATTAATAAAATTAATTTAAACAGTCCAGCTCCCCAACCTGAAAACAGGTTGGTTAACCATGCCCATGTTGAGTTATCGGCCTCCTTGGCCTTAGAGAGTTCAGAGACTTTCTGAATCAGTTCAAGATGACTTTCAATTTTGTGCCGATTGTCAGAAATAAACGTACAGCACTCCTCCTGGATTAAAACACAAGTTCCACCTTTCACCGCTAGGATGAAGTCGAGAACCATACGGTTTTGGAGGACTACAGCTTTCATATCAGTCAGTTCATAAGTCACTAGTTCTAAAGCAGAAAATGTGGCATTGCTTAATACTTCAAGCAACTTGGACAGCTTTCTCAGTTCCCAAATTGATTTTACTGCCCCGTATGCTGGAATTATACCGGCCCACGATATGACATCATCACCCAAGTCCATATGAGATAGTCCTTTGGTGCCAGCATGAGCCAAGTCATGATGATAAATCCATGAAGCGTCAACTTGGCCTACCAGATTGGCATGCTTTTTGACCTCTCGCACATTCCGAATTTTTCCTTGAGGCAAAGCAGATTCATGTCAGATGGCTGGGACTAAATAACCTAAGAAACAGCTACCAGGCCAGTTTCCCAGTAGCCATTTATAGGCTCTTTTACCACACACAAAGTAGCAATTTTCTACCTTAGTGGTGATATTACTGTCTATATAACCTTGTTCAGAATGAAACACCTTTTTATCGATTATTCCCAGCTGTTGATATAGGATGGAATTATTTCTTACCTCTTCATATGTTTTATGTACCAGTTCACAAAATGAATCGTAGGTTGTGTTACAGTAGGAGGAGTCATTATTACACCTGTACGGAACCGTCACATTGCAAAAACTCCATCCTACCTTGACTTTACCAAATTTCTGAAAACACACAGTCCCATTTTGACGGGTAAACAGATGTAATGCTATTCTGTCTTTTGAAGTGACATTTGAAGTGTCATAGATCACATTCGTCCAAGTTTCATTAGCCCCTAAAGGAACTGTACTTAGCATCAATCCCCCATGAACAGTAGGCAAGGCAGTACAGATCCAACAGTCAGAGACATTGAGGGATGATGCATAAGCAAATTTAATAGCTTGGTAGGTGTTGAAAGGTGGATGCCAAGAGGCTCATTTGGTGTGATGCGTTGATAGAGCAGGAAATAGAAATGGCCACATTAGGAATAATAGTATGACAAGAATAACCAGTAAAATGACTGTGCAATATTTTTGTGGAAATGGTTGTTGCGCTGGCATAGTCTCAGGAGTCTGAAGTTTTCCAAAAGGGTAGATGTTAGGCATCATCAGGTGCTGGAACAGTTCTACTTAGAGTGCGAGTAGTAATGGGAGGAGAATATGGAGTTGAAAAAGTTAAAGGCTGTTGGTCTTTGGATGGCACAACTTTTTTCACATGCGAAATGTGGATCCAAGTCTAGTTTTCAAGGTCTGATTTTCTAGAGAAGGACTTAACATATACCCAATCACCTGGTTGTAGGGCTGGAAGATGCTGAGCAGCTGCTACTTGGTGGTGAGACTGTAGAAAGGAAACAAGAGATTTGCAGTACAAGAGAATATCATTATCAAATGCATCATATTCATACAAGGGTGGTGGTGGTGTCATGGGCATGAGCAGAGGGCAACCCATGAGAATTTCATGAGAAGAAAGACCCTTAGTAGGATGTGGTTGTGCTCACATAGAAAGTAAGGCCAGTGGTAAAGCCCATACCCAAGTTAGGCCTGTTTCTGAAGTAACTATAGCAAGTCTAGTTTTCAAGGTCTGATTCATTCATTCAATAATACCTGATGCTTGTGGCCTATACGGGCAATGAAATTTTAAAGTGATGCCTAACATTGTACACAATGAATCAACTAACTGAGCAGTAAAATGTGTTCCACGATCAGAGTATATTTGACAGGGAACACCAAAACGAGGTATCAGTTCATAACACAATTTTTTTGCAACCGAAATAGCATCATTTTTAGCATATGGGTAGGCTTCTAACCACCCAGAAAAAACATCAACAGTCAAAATATATTTAAAATGAGTACAAGGTGGGAGTTCAATAAAGTCCCACTGTAAGGCACAAAATGGTCCCATCGGTTTTGGCACTGGTTCAGCAGGAGCCATAGTGCCTTTTGAAATATTATGCTGTAAACAAATGGAGCATGTGCTCAAAAAATGTTGCACAGAAGCAGAAAGTCCTGGGGCAAACCAATCCTTTTGGATTTGTTTGATTAATGCTTGTACCCCTACATGAGCTGGCAAGTGATATGCTTTTATAAGAGAATTTAACATCGATATAGGGCAAATTAATCTGCCATCAGTATGCTGCCAAATTGAATCAGAGCGTTTGAAACAGCTTTGAGCCAGCCATGCTTTACTTTCTGATTCCGATGCTTCATTTTGTAAAGTTTTTAAAACAGTAGTGTCAAAAGTAACCATTTGTAAAATAGGCTGCAGAAATTGTCCCTGAACAGTCTGTGAAAAAGCAGCCTGTTTGGCAGCCCAGTCAGCCAAATTATTTCCCTTAGCTACTAGGGAGTCGTTGGACTAGTGAGCTGCACACTTAACAGCAATTTCAGAAGGTAGTCACAAATCCTGTAGTAGGTGATCAATGTACAGGTAATTTTTAATAGGTGCCCCAGAGGATGTTAAAAACCCTCTTTCCTTCCATAAGGTACCAAAATCATGAACAACACCACGGACATAACGTGAATCAGTATAGATAGTAACAGATCTGTCTTTGACCATTTTACATGCATGCGATAGCGCTACTAATTCTGCAGCTTGTGCGGAGGTGCCAGGTGGTAATTGTTCAGTTTGTAAGACCTCAGATGGCGTGCAGACTGACCATGCAGCCTGGAGTTCACCAGAATTATTTCATAAGCAGGATCTATCCACAAAAATAACTAAATCAAGATTAAGCAAAGGAACATCATGCAAGTCTAACCTGGGAAAAAGAACAGTATTAACAACAAGTACACAGTCATGTGGTTTGCCCTTGTCACTAGTTGGTATCAAGGAAGAAGGGTTTAGTGGTTGGCAACATGTAATTTGCACAGCAGGATTCTTAATAAACTTAGCTCATATTTAATGAGGCGAGCATTAGAAAGATACTGGGTTTTTGTTTCTAAGAGTAGTGCTTGTACTGTATGAGGTACTGCTAGTATGGTATCATGTCCTAAAGTTAATGGTGCCACCATTTTGACCAAAACAGCAGCGGCTGCTACCACTTGCAAACAGGGTGGATAGCCAGAAGCAACAGGATCCAACTGAGTGCTATAATATGCTATAGGTCGATAGTCCCCCCCCCCCCGTATGTGTTTGCGCCAGCAGACCCAAGGCGGTCTTGTTCCTTTCACAACAGAAGAAAACAAATGGTTTAGAATAATCTGGAATCCCCAGGGCAGGAGGGTTTATCAGTGCTGTTTTAATAGCCTGAAAAGCATTTTCATGTTCAGGGGACCAAGGCAGAGGATCTGTAACTTCCTTTTTTAGAAGCTGTAACAGAGGGGCTGAAATTTCTGAAAAGTTGGGCACCCACTGTCTACAGTAGCCTGCCAAGCCAAGGAACCCCCAGAGTTGTCTCTGAGTTACAGGGTGAGGGGCAGTCTGAATGGAGGTAATTCTACTTGGAAGTATTTGACGCGAACCCATAGAAATTATGTGTCCCAGGTATTGCACCTTTTCCTGGCAGAACTGCAATTTAGATTTATTTACCTTAAAACTGCATTCAGCTAAAAACTTTAAAACTAGAAGGGAGTCGTCTACACAAGACTTAGTATCTTGTGAAGCTATAAGAATATCGTCCACATATTGGACCAAAACTGAACATGGTGGTAATTGTAAACCCTGTAGTTGTCTGTGCATTTCTCTAGAGAATAGGGTTGGAGATTCTACATATCCCTGGGGTAATCGGGTCCAAGTATACTGTTGGCCCTGATAAGTGAATGCAAACAAATACTGGCTATCAGCATGTACCGGAATAGAGAAAAAAGCTGATGAGATATCTATAACCATAAAAAACATGCTGTAGGTAGGATACAGCTTAAAATTGTAGCTGGGTTCGGTACAATTGGAAAAATAGGCAAAACAGCTTTATTGACTTCTCGCAAGTCTTACACAAATCTGTAAGCTTGTTTACCAGGTTTCTTTAACGGCAGTATTTGAGTATTACATGGGCTTGTTGTAGGGACTATAATTCCTTGCTGCACCAAAGCGGAAATGATGGGGGCAATACCAGATTCAGCCTCAGCCATCAAAGGGTACTGTGGCACCCGAGGTAACTTTGCCCCAGGTTTTAAGGTTATTTTTACAGGAGTGGCTGAAGTCAAAAATCCAATATCATTATCATGAGTGGTCCATAGATGAGAGGGTAATGAGTTTAAATGCTTATTTTTATTGAGGTCAGATTGCATACATACTGTTTGCAGAGTGACGGTTTCATTTAAGGTAGCCAGAACACTATCTTGTTTATCGGAAGGTACTTGTAAATAAACTCCATCAGCTGTCCAGAAAATGGTGGCTCCCATTTTACAGAGCAAATCTCTCCCCAATAAATTTAAAGGTGCTGAAGGTCCTACTAAAAATGCATGATTGTCCTGTAAAGGTCCCAAAGTTACTGGGGCAGGGATGGTTTCAGAATATTCAATAGGGATACCAGAGACACCTACCCCTCTAGTTGTGTTATTGGAGAGGGGGACATTTATTGCTGCTTCACCAGCTAACATAGATTTAGTTGCTCCGGTGTCAATTAGAAATGGGTATGGTTTATTTTTGACAAGCAACATAACATGCAGTCCGTCTTGATCAACAGGAATGAAATGGCACAATTGCTGTTGTCTTTGTTCAGGGAAACTTCATTGTGATGGCTGCTGATTGGGTGGGGTCCAGTTAGAATTCCACTGTTGTGATGTATCAGTGGGTGGGGCAGGCTGTCCAACCAGATATGGACATTCATTTCTCCAATGGCCTACTTGGCCACAATTGAAACACTCCGTCTGATTATTGTAGCTTTGGGGTGGGGCTGATCGTGTTTCCTGACAGTTTTGTCTATTTTGATTTCCCGCCCCTTGGCATCCAGCTCTCCCTCCTCCCCATCCTCATCCTCCCTGTCCACGCTGCCCAAAGGCAGTACACATCTGAATCTGCGCCTTAACCAATTTTTCCTGTAACACCTTCTTTTCCTTTGCTAAGTGGCCGGAGAGGTATTGCACTTGTGTGACTAATTCATGCAATCCAAGACTAGGGCAGTTTAAGCATACTTCCTTTAGTTTGTCCTGTACTTGTGGGCGTAACACATCTACGAAGGCAGCCAATAATCCACTTTGTGCTGGCCCTTCGGTGGGTTCTGGATAACCAGAGTAAGCTTCAAAGGCTTTGGTGAGACATTTTAAATATTCGTCCACAGGTTCGTCTTCTTTTTGAAGAACTGACTTGATTTTGGACCAGTTGGGTGTGGGTGGAACTATTACAGTGATAGCATCTACTATACGTTGTCTGACCGCTTCAAATCCATTATCTCCCTGTACACTGTGTTTTGGAATTGGACTAGGGACATTAGCATGGTCCCAAATTCATTTCATCAGATCAGCCGGCACGGCATACTGAAGAACTGCTCTGACTTCTTCTATTGTGGGATTTTGTAGGCTAATGTGTCCCACCAGCACATGCTGGAATTTAGCTGGATTAGTACAGATGGATGGTAGTGATTTGGTAATGGCTTGAAAATCAACCGCCGACCACGCCCTAGGTACTACAACAGTCGGTGGTTCCTGTGCATTTCTAGCATGGGCTGGGTTAGGTACCTCCCTCAATAGTAGCAATCTGTCATCATCTGACGACTCAGACTTTGAGTCTGGATTAAATTTATCTGGCCCAGAATATCCATCCCCACTGTCAATTATAGCAGGGAACTGGCCAAAATGCCATCATCGGTGTAAATGTCACTTCCCTTTCCCTTATGATAGGGATTAGACTTACCAAGAAGGATGCACACTTATAAAACTGAGAAAAAAGTACAAAAATTGACTGTAACACTGTAGAAGGTGGAAATCCTTTGTGCCAACACACAAAGTAAATTTATTTCAGTAGGTAAAATGACCATTCATAAAAAAGACTCCAATAATGTACAATCCACGTATTGTCCATATAAAAAACCTTTTAGATACTCACAGGCAAGATGAAATTCAATTGAAAAATGTATGTAAGTAACCAGACCTGGGTTCCAGTGGGAAAATGATGAAAATATGTTCGTTTGGTCGTATGTGCACTGCAATAAACTCCTGCACAAAGTGCCGGCACCGATGAAAGTGTGCTCGCTGATCCAGTCCTGCAAGCGTGAACACACAAGGGCCAGCAAGAATGGCAAATGCAGAAATTATGTACCAAGTGATGGGAAAAGGCTCCCGTGGCAGAATGCAACAAGTATCCACTTAGTTCGGTGCAAACAAGTTGTCCGCCCAGGACTGTAGACTGTAGGCAGACAGCAAAAATATAAAAGTTAGTCCAAACAGTGGGAAAAGTGTCCCGCAACAAAAAACAGTCACCAGCCACCAAACAACATCCAGCGAGCTGACTGCCCGAAGCTGGAATCGCAGGCAGACCGGCGAACAAGGTCCGCCCAAATGTAGGTGCTCCAAATGCACAAAAAGTTACAAAACGTTCTCCACGAACCCAGTCCGTTAAATAAAAAGTAAATGAAACAATAAATAAGGCAGATTGTAGTCCAAAGCAGTTGGCTTTCTTGGTTCAAAGGCACAGGAACAAACTAGCGCAGTGATGTTAAACGCAGAACCGCGTTTTTCGTTCAGATATGTATCTGAACTTCTTCAGACAAAACGCTGACTAGTTCGTCAGTTAAGGTTTAAATACATTTGTTAAATCATGTGATTTAACCTAATAGGGTGTGTTTAACCTTACGATATTCTTATACTCGTTTAAGTGGGTATAGTTCAGTGTTCAACATTATTGGGTTTAAATATTAATCCAGACCCTACTCTAAATAATAATAAAAATAAAAATAAAAAGTAAAAAGTATTATACTATAAATTTTATAAGTATTTAATCAAATTTTAATAAACGTTGTTAAAAGAAAGAGTAAAACATTTATTATTTAAATTTAAAACCATCTCATCCCTTAACTAATACATAGCTTATAGAGTTAGAAAGACTAAATATTCCCTATATTAATAAGTTGTTAAACAAATGGTAATTCATAGTGGGCAAGTTATAACATTATGGCTTATAAATAAATAATTACCTTTAATGTCCATAATGTAAATTCTATATATGTAAAGTAATATATACAAGTAGTTACAAGATTTATAAACAATTTTTTAAAAATAGTATTTTTAAAAATAGTATTTTTAACATGGAATTTACTGGAGAAATAAGAACAGATGCATGAATAATGTTTAATGTATGGAATTAAACAAATAGTAATATTATTTTTAATTTTAATTATTAATTATAAATTTATAAAATCTATAAAATATACTAAAAACATTTATGTACAAAAAAATATATAATAATAGTAATAAATAATACAAATATGTGTATGAATTTAAATATACAATCTAGTGTTTCAAAGTATTATTGGTAACTATTGAAGTAAATTTACTATTAACTTTATTTATATAAATAACCATACAATTAGATACATAATAAATAATATGTATAAATTTATATTAATTTCTACAAATAAGTATAAAATATTTAAATATAACTATAACTGTTAGTCTATCAACAATAATAAATAATAAATGTACTAAGTTACCTAAAATTAATTTATTAAATATATATGTTGTATATTGTATATTATTAATTCATTTAATTATATCCGCCTAAACTTTTTCTAAAGGTCTTTAGGACCCATGTCTTATTATAAGTAATCTAAAAACTACCATTCATCTCAGCAAGTTTTTCATTTTTAATACACATGCAATAGAACAAAATTCATTAAGTCCAGGTTCTCTGTATGCTGCTAGGCGTAATTGCCATGCCAATTCATGTCTTTCCAATTCAAGTTTTGAGAAAGTGTCAGTTATGTAATCACACTGATCTATTTTATTTAGAATTTGGTTGATTATCATAAATTTAAAACTGTGATTTGTATTGGAATTACAATGTCTGGCTAGGGCATTTTCCTCTTTGTTCTTTCTAATAGCGTATGTATGCTCATAGATTCTGTCCCTTAAACGTCTATCTGTTTTTCCAATATAAAAACATTCACATTGTGTACATCGAGCAAGATAGACAATACCTTTTGAGTTACAATCATATGAGCCATGAACAAAGAACTTATCTCTTCTTATAATAAACATTTCTGACTCATCAATATAGCAACAATATTAGATTTAAAGTACATTACAGCTTTTGCTTCCTTATGACCCTTACTGCGAGTTCTTACTCCCTCTTTTTTATCACTTGTTTCTGTATCAGATTCACTAGACTGCCTATCCGCAGCTTGTTCTACATCCTTACTGGTGGAGTCTGGCTGCTGTATCTCAACTCTTTGTTGAACAAGGGGGGCTGGTATTGCGGTGGTGCAGTCGGTGGTGGGGGAAACCAGGCATTATCGTCCTCTGACGATTTGATTATTTGTAATTTAGCTAATTCCTTTACAGGATAAAGCCCCTTAAAGGGTGGGTCCTTTAAACATTTACCATTTACTACATCTAAATTACTGTCAGTGTGTTGCAATTCCCTCAATTGCTCTTTTAGTTTTTGCTGATTATCTTTTAGACTACTGATAACCAAATCTTTTTCTCTTTCTTTCACCTCTGTCATCCAATCATTAAATGCTGCCCAGCACAACCCTGGTATTTTTTTCCCTTTTTTCTTTAATTTTCCCTGAAGATTAAGCGAAATATTTTTATTAAAACTGCCATTTTCTGGGAAGGCGAGTTTACCATCACCCTTAGTGAGGGCAATCCACTGACTTATAAACATGCAACTGTCCCGGGACACACGAAAATACATATAACCAGCTGGTATACCTCTTTCTGGCTCTTTTATGGTTCCCACAGTCGCTCCCATTTTCACACAATAAGCTATACTGTACTTTACAGATTTAGCTTTGATGTTTTATAAGCATTGTTTTCCCCACTCTCGTATCTCCTTTCACTCTTATGTCACCAGTTTTTTGTTTTAACCCACACTCATACTGCACAATCAATAACAGAAAAGAAATACATGCCACTTACCTCAAAACGACTGAATGACAGGAATTATTTTATTCCTACAAAGGTATCAATACAAAATTTTAAAGCAGGCGAGTATAGAAAATGAAAGAAACACCATAGAAACAGAAAAATCTGTTATGGGCCCTTTTACTAGCATTATTTCGTTCAGTCCCCAACTGCTGCAGCCACTATCAATTCAGATCCGAGTCACAGCACCAATTGTTGTGATAGCTTTTTACCTTCAATGAAGACAAGACAAATCTTCCTCTCTTTCAGTGGTATTTATTACACATGTGTGGGAGCCTCATGGAAAGTACCAGGGAGACTCCCAGAACAAAGGAATGCATAAGCTTATATACTGTTAATACTACTGACAGTACAAAAATATAAATTGGACCAATTAGGTCATTACATAAAACAATTAACCAATCAGTGGTTTACCCATAGGCTTAAAGCAGTTCACATTACTACATCTCTAGGCAGAAAAAGAAAATTGGATGCACTTCCATATAAGGCACATTTCCTGCTTTTAAGCAAGCTCTTGTTGTTTCAGTACTTTTCCACTATTCACAGTTTACTCAGAGTTCACAGTACAAAGTCCATCTTAATGCATGCAGATTGTCACGTACTCAATTTCCTTAAACACATGCTTTTGGCCGTTCATATTCTACAACATGAACATACCTCTCAACTGTCATGATTTTTGCACAATGTAATCACTACTGCCCCATATGTCTGGTCTTTGATTAGCAGATATGTGACATTTTTTGGAATACAGTTTATTGGCAAATCCATTATCGGAACACCTTGCTACTAATATATGAGCACACTATGTAAAAGTGTTTCCTGTAGTTGTGCCTTTGTACCACTATGTGGTAGGGCTTGGCCCATAATGTCCCATGCTAACAGGATGAGAGCTATGTATGTGCAACATCATATATACAACATTTGCAGTCACTGTACCCACAACTGAAATCTTAGATATGTAGAAGTATGTAGTAGTAGTAGTAGTAGTAGTCTGTGTAGTAATATTACCTGCAAACTTACTAGTGGTTTCTTTTATCTCTCTCACCACACCCTTTCTCTTCTTTAATTTATTAATTTATATTTATTACTATGATTTGATATTAATATATTATTTGTAACTACCTCTTACGTTGGCCTTATGTATAATTTCACATTGCTTTGCTGTTAATATAGTTTCATTTACGTTATTTATTGTGTTCCTCATTATATTTTTTTATATTTCTTTCAGTTAATCATTTATTATCTTTCATTTTGTTAATACTAACATTTTTTTGGTTATGTTTATTTTTACCTTATGTTTTTATTTAATTTACAATAGTGCAGCAAGATAGGCCAGTTCCAGGTGATCCACCTACCTTAGTTCCCTCGGCCATGGCACCGGGGCCCGGCACATCTGGGCCACAGCCTGGTGGTGCCCCCTCTGCTGCCCCTGCACTACCTGCACCATAGGGTAGTTTTGCCCCATAGGCTGGGGTTGGTTACCTCTCTGAGAGTGGAAGTGGAGGGGGTGATTATGCCACATGAGGAGCTGCCAGGCATGGTGCATAGGCTGCTGCACTGAACTCTTAGTGCATGCCTACACTATGCTGTCCATCCTGGTGGGGCAGCCTCACCCCGCAAGCCAGCATCAGCCACTGCCTCCACAAAAGCAGTGAAGGTACAGTGCTAGCTGTCCCATGGGTGAGGACTTGAATCACAGTGCTACCATGTCTGACATCCATGGGACTGGGATTCCACAATACCATTCCCAACCAGGGTGTTCACCCCCCCTCTTGTGTCACACACCAACCCTGTCTGCTGTCCTGTCTGTCTTGTCTGTCTGCAAAAGTTTCCTCACCTTCCCAACTTACCTCCCCCACATGTACCTATGTCTCTTCTCCAACATTCTACACTCATCTTAAAAAAAAAAGGGGCACCTGTTCCAAAAAAAATATCATCCCATACATAGCTCTCCATTTCACACGTGTCCACTGGATGCACATAATTTAGTCCAATTAGCTTGGCAACACACTTATGTTGTCCTCAGCCTTCTCTCTGGGTGTGACAGTCCAAATTCAGCTAAGAAATCTGTTAAAGTGCACAGTTGTCCCTGTACAAGAAATGGATAGCTATGGTTCTTTCCTATACCTTTCCTGCACATACCTGCCTTTCACTATGTTTTTCCCCCTGCTTGCACCCCATTTCACCACTCTATCTTCCCATTTTTCATTTCTTTAAAGATTTTTGTGTGATGCTGCGTGTAGTGTTGCTAAGCTTAGCTAAATGGCTCTATATTGATATATGTGTGTGAAATAATAATAATAATCACATTCAAAATGAACACCTGCACCCTATTTCAAACCTAGGACCATCACAGCTGTAGACTAGTGCATGTACCTGCCACGTCACACAACTGTTAATCAACACAGGTGTTTTAAGCCAAACATACCAACTGCCAAGTTAGTGTCATTTAAGCATGTTTAAGCAGGGCTGCGCATAATGCCACATTGTGCAAATTTGCTTAAAGAGTAATGGAAAAAATGGGAGTCTAACTTGGAGTCTGATATAAGAATACATCATTAGACAGCCAGACACAGAATAATAGATGTAAGTGAGGTCTCTAACAGCAGGTAACAGTGCACTTCTATCTGCAACATTTAAAAGTACACCTGCTAAAACATTAGTGGAAAATAGGTGTTTAACTGGGACTCTGGTGGAGGAATACATCCCTATAAGGCCATACATAGAATAATGGATGTAAATAAGGTATGTAACAGCATGTAAGTATGCAATTATATATTGAAAAATACACTTGCTGTAACCGTGACTTAGTAGCTCAGTCTCTTAAATGCTTTGAAAACAATTTTTGGTACACATGGTCCTGGGTTCAAATCCATTGGTGTCTCCCATTTCAAATACATGTATGTGTACATCACCATTGTGAATTCTGATTTAATTACTGAAAGCATTTTTGATGGATTGTCTGCTTTTCAATGATGGAAGTCAAAGGCCTGCAGATAGGAACACAGTTAACATATTCCTATTACAACACTAGAAAGTGCATAGAGTGTCAGATCATACATTATATGCATTCACAGAGGATTTTAAGTTATGTAATTCAAAGGAGGCCCAGTAATATCAGACTGTAGCACACAATCATTTGCTACTAATATTACAGATTAGCACAGCTGCACAAGTAACGTGCACATATGGAGGTCATGCTAGCAGCAAAGGTTGCCAGCACACATGTTCCAGAAGACTACCATAACATAACAAATGGCTCGGCAATTATCCAGATCGTTGACATAATGGTAAATGTACCCCCTACCTTGTTCAAGGACACATCAAACATGTTGCATTTTACTCTGTTAATGATACCTATGGCTAACATACTTATCTTAAACACATACCTCAATTTCCTGTGGGATGGGTTCCCTCAATCCGGCTCTGGCTGTACACCAAGGCAGCCACTGGTCACATCACTACTCATAAGTGTTGTCCTCCACATTCTGCAGCCTCTCTAACTATGCTTGTTACCTGAAGCAGCAGCTGCAGCCTGGACCATACACATGTGTATGTAATACGTATCTACTACAAACATCCTCTCTGTGCTGATGTAGTATCTTGGGTGCAGGACGTTTGGACACCACTGATTCGCCCCCAACCGATTCGACCCCGGACGGTTGGACCCCAGTAAAAAATGTAATGTAAGTGAAGCTGAAGCACATCAAAGCAAAAATAGAAATGAAAGACTGTCTATAAACATTCTTAAAATTGGTTTAGAAAGTATTTATTTTCTATTTATGTGTTTCGACTACACTTACTTTAAACTAAGTGCAAATTGGAACTTTTAATTATATATACAAAACAGTAAGTGCCAAAAAAAAATGTTTGCTGACTAATCTGGAAGTTCACGGTATTAACTAGGCTGGAGCTTCCGTATAACGATAAGTCATTATTACATAAAAATAAAGAAAATTAGCAATAAAACAGCAAGTAAGGATTAAAAATAAATTATATTAAAAAATGAAAACATAATGGGCAGTTATTTTGACAGATGTCTGCTTTGAAGTTCTGTTTGTTTCCCTGCTGAGGTTAATGGGCTGTGGGTGTAAGCTGTAGAGGCACTGAGCATTGTGATAGTTAAATGGATGTTTGGCCCTAGAATTGCACTTCTAAGCTTTGAACTACTTGTTGATGCTTTTTACAAATAAATTATTGAGTCCTTAAAAACAGTGTTTTACTTAGGAATGTTTGTGCACTGTAGATGGATTAGACTGTATTGTGTGTATGTTTGTCTTTGCACTCTGCAATTAAGTCAAGTCCTCTGCAGCACTACACACTATCAGTATTGCTAGAAATCAAGAGTGTTTGCATTTACTCATACATCCATATCATATCCACTTTCCTGAGGTTCTGATGTGCTTTGATGGTAGACGGTGGGAAATGATGAAAATTGCATGTTGTTGCTTGAGCTTTGGTGGTAGTATAAATGTTCAAGATGAAGAAGGCATATTAATCCGAATAAAAAAATGATTTCATTTAATTTTAAAGAAATTATTTATAGTAGATAATAGATTAGTTAACATATCAACATAATATAAAATAAAAAATATATATATTTAATTGATGGAAAACATATGTCATAAAGTATGTTATAAAGTAACAGTAGTCATAATAAGTTAAGACATAACACTACTTATTATATGTTAAATATTTAAATGTTATATTTATACTAACCAATGTAATAAATAAAATAAAAATATTAATAAAAAATATAGTTACAATGAAAAATTAACATTGTTATTATTGAATAATCGATTAATTAATAACTTAATGATAAAGTACTTAAAAGAATATATTTGGGGTCAAATAGCATGGGGTCAAATAGTCCGGGGTTGAACTGTCCACTAAAAAATCACATATACAATACATATAAATTTGTACATGAAATTGTATAGAAATGCATTGGGGTCGAACCGTCTGGGGGCGAACAGTCCGGGGTCGAATAGTCCTGCTTCCAGTATCTCTACCCCAGTATTTCCACCCCATTATTTGAGAAAGGGGATTGAGCCCTTATATCTCCTTCAATAGTTGCATGGGATTGCCTGATTACACTGCAAATCACCTGTGTATTCTTCAGTTAGCATTCTCGAACCACAGACTGATTCAGAAGCAATCACCTGTTAATGAGAACCATCTTAAAAAGGCAAACTCCTAGCTAGGGAAACCACTGTGTATGAGAGCTACTTTCTGTGGTGAACTTGTTGTCACAACATGTATATATTTGTCTTTCAAAAGAGCAGTATTGTACTCCATCAGCTACATAACCATTTTGTTTTCAACATGATGCGTATGTTTTAATATAATTAGGGGAGAATGGGGATTACATCAGTAAGCCTTTCTTAGAACTGCACAGGTGACATGCCATTGATCTGCAGCTGTGTAACACCTACAGGGAATGTAGACTACAGCAAGGGTTTAATGCTGTCTGTTAACTAGGGACACAGGTCTCCTGGATACTGCCTTTGTTGTCAGTTGTAATGCTACACAGCTATTTTAGGAACTGTAATATATACATGGGATCCATACTGTCTACCGAACGACTGTTTCACCGAAAGTGAAACAGCCGAGCACACTTTTGCGAAGTGCTTTTCACTGAACAAGCACTTCTGTGACATTGTGCTAAAAAAAGAGAAAAACATGGGGAAATGGATGTTGCTGAGATTGTAGCACAGTGGGGTTAAGGGAATATTCCCTTTTTCCCCACTGTAGTGCGATTTCGGAATGAGACTATAAAAGTGGGGGGGGGATGCAGGGGGGCTTGCCCCCCTGCATAAACGTGAATTCTGAGGGGTTTTTTGTGTTTTTTTTAATTTTATTTATTATTTTTTTGCACAGTTTAGCGAAGGTGCTTTTTTCAGTGAAATGCACTTTCGCTAAAGTATGTTTGGCAGTTTTAGTTTCAGTTTTGCGGGCGTTCTGTAAATAGTCCTAGATCCATATACATATATTATGGGGGGGCTATTCTGCTATGGGCCACACTACAAGTGGACTCCTATGTTGGGTGGCTGATTATATGTCATGGGACAGGCAGGTATAGGTCACTATTGTCACTATCTTAGTTGCTTCCACACCCTTTGACTGACTGGTACACTGTTGCATGCAATGTGTAATCAAGCGGGGAATACTGATAACCTTCCTTAATTGCTGCATCTGTACAGTATGTACACCCATGTATGCGATCCTGACATATGTTCTCATTATTTTGTAGTTCACCAAACTCATCTGGTCCACTACAGACATTGATAAAGCCACAAAAAGAGAATCCACACTAGACTGGATCCTCACCAATCAGCCCAATGCTGTCCATCAATGGGGTACATTGGCCAACACACTTAGTGACCACAACCCTACCTTCATACTTAGACATAGACAAAAGACCACCAACTCTCCCTCCCTCCTGCAAACCCAGTCCTGCAAAACTTTCCCCAAAAATGACTTCCTGAGGGCCTTAAAATGCTATGACTGGTCTCCCATCAAAACCCTTCCACTAGATAGTGCAGTTGAGTACTTCAACTCCTCATTCCTAAACATCCTCAACCAATTAGCCCTTATAAAAACAATTAGGATGCATAGTAACCCTACCCCCTGGCTCCAGAAAACCACAAGACCCCTAATCCAAAATAGGGACAAAGTTTGGAAAACCTGGCGCCACTACAGAACATCTGCAACTAGGCAATACTTCCTTGAACTTTGGAATAAGGCCAAAAAACAAGTTAAACTAGATAAACAAAACTACTACCTGTCCCTACAAAAGAAGTATAATAGCAACCCTCAGAAATTCTGAGTAACAGTGAATAATATCCTTCAGCCCGGTAAATTCACCACTCCACCCGCCAATGTCCCCGGCACTGATCTTAATATTGCCTGCAGCTTAAACAACTACTTCACTTCCTTCATTCTCAGTATCATAAATAACTCCACCACCACCAAAACTTCCCAACCCCCTACAACCCAACAAGACTGTATCCCCTTTTCACTCATGCCAGTACAAACATCCTGTATACAAAAATTGCTGACTAAACTTAAACCCACCACCCTAGCTGCCGACAACATCCCCGCCGAGTACCTGCAACTCGCATCCACAGTCATAGCCTACCCTATCTCATTACTAATTAACAGATCCATCACTGAAAACACCATGCCAACCTTGTGGAAAACCTTTTTCATCATTCCCCTTCACAAAGGTGGACCCTCTACCAATCTCTCTATCGCCCAATAGCAATTCTTTCACCCCTGTCAAAAATTCTTGAAAGATACATACATCACCAAATCCTCTTCCACCTCATGTCCATTAACCTTCTCTCTCCTACCCAACATGGCTTCCACCCATCTCACAGTAACTCCACTGCCCTATTCAGATTTACCAACACTATAAACTCCTATAGGAACCAAGGCAATCTTGTCTCTGCCACCTTCCTTGATTTATCCAAGGCATTTGACACAGTATCCCATAAAAAACTTTTAACTTGTCACTGTGACCTTAACTTTGACACCACCACTATGCCCTGGTTCAAAATCTACCTAGATAACTGTCACTAGTCCATCAAATGGATGCATTCCCTATTCACCCCACTCCCAGTCATCCTAGGCATACCCCAAGGTTCTATCCTTGGCCCATTTCTATTTAATATCTTCACCAACCAACTCCATCTAGCTACCACAAAAACTGATATAGTCCAATACGCTGATGACACAATCCTCATATGCTCTGCACTCAATATCCAGCTTCTTCAGCAAAAAACCCAACTAACCTTCACTGAAATCGAGAACTAGCTCAATAACTCATAACTTATACTTAACCCCAAAAAAACTCAACTCATGCTGTTCCACCCAACCAAACTGACTAATCTCCCCTTTTCCATTTTCTCCACCAGTAACACCCAAATCACCCCAGTCCCTGAGGCAATACTCCTAGGCATTATCATTGACCAACAGCTCAGATTTAACAAACACATATCATTAACCATCTGTAAGATCCACAAAAATCTAGGCTCCCTCTATAGATGCAAAATATACCTTACCTCAGAATCTCATATTGTCATAACTGGAACTCATCTTCTGTTCACTCTGCTACATGCCTCTCCCTCACTAACAAACCTAAATAAAACTGACTTACACAAACTCTCCACCTGCTGCAACAAAATTGCTAGATTTGCCACCTATACCAAGTCCCATTCCCACCATTGCCATGCCCTACAAACCCTACATTGGCTAGAATTCCCCAACCTTCTAAAATATCACCAGCTCAACTTAGCCCATCAAATACTACACTACCCTGAAAAAACACCTGCTCTGAACAACCTCCTTAACTTCCATAATCCAAATAGACAACTACGCTCTAGCCTTAATTGAAACCATCTTCTGTAGAAACAACTCAGGGGAATCTCTTTTTGCTCATGAAATTGCCAAGTCCTGGAATAACCTTCCACCTAACCTTAGACTTCTAAATTCTACATACTTCTTTAAGACTCTCCTAAAATCATATCTCTACTCCAACCACCTATGCAACTGTAACAAGCCACCATGAAACAACATACTACTACAAGGAAACCTTTTTATAACTCAAGTGCATCCTCTGTCAGGGTCACTGTTCAGACTGTACTATACTCCTCTGAACTCATCTTAATGCTCACTGTAAATACTGTACATACTGTAAATATTTCTACAAGTAATGACCTGTTTATGTACCTTCAAATTTATACCTATACTCTGACCTGTTGTAAGTAGTGCTGTAACTCTACAACTTATTCTCTCATGTTATTGGAAATTGTATTCTCTCTTTTTTATTGTGCTGGAGCTTTTCTCCCCAGGATTTCACTGAAAATGGACACCTGCTGTCCAGTTGGACTATCCTGGTTAACAAATCTGAAATAAAAATAAAATAAATAAGTGATAACATGCATGCCAAATGTTGCCCACCTTTCAGTGAGGTAGAAAACAACCTCATAATTGAAGTATTAAGATAACACTACCAAGTCCTGCTGTCCAGAGGGAGGGTAAATAGGCAAGAGTGACAAGCCTTGTGGGATGAACTGGTTCATAAAATAAATGCTGTGGGCCATCAGAATTGCACATATGAGCATTTGCAATATAGTGCCGCAGACATTATCCACATGGCACACAGATGGGCAACAGACATGGCCAGGGATTGTCAGGTCACTGGTGATGGGCCTGCAGTGGAACAACCTCTGTCAACCAATGAGGAATTCCTGGTGAACCTTTCAACACAGAACAGTTTCCAAGCTTCCATCACACCATATGTCATGGATGTGGGTGCCACCATTTCCAGCCAAGAAGTACGTCCAGATATGTTTAGTTGAATAAACACTGGAATACTGTAGCATTTAGCATGTCAGGGTGTATATAACTTTATGTGGGTGTCAGGTGTTTTACAGGGTAGGGGAACTAGGTTACCTGCAGTTTTAAGCTCATGCAGAGATTGTGACAAACATACCTGTTAACATAGTGGCTACTGTAAATGGGGGATATGTGGACGTATTACCAGTGTTATACTGTAACATTTGATGCTGTTTAAATTACCTTTCCCTCAAATGTTTTTCAGGACCATCAGGAAAAGAAAGAGGCCATGCCCCTGCCACTGGTAAGCACAAAACATTTTTGTCACAAATGTAGATTTACTTCAAGGGATTAGCTAAAGTGTCATCCCAGGCCTGTAGGCTGGATTGATGTACTGTTTGCATGATTGAGAAATGTAGAGATGTGTTCTGACTGTACACACTTTAGGGTCATACCTAGGCCTTGTAGGTATGATCACAGTGATTGATTTCACAGTATTGACAAGACTTTTTAGGTGGCCATACCTGTAAACTGTTCAGAGTTCTGCAGAATGTCAGCAGTGTACATAGTTTATGTATTGCTCACGAGAGTCCAGTTTAAAGAGCTGTTAGTTTGAAAACTTATCAGTTTGGGTTAGAGATTAATGACTTCATGTCCTACTATCTCAGACTGTGGGTTGTACAAGTCTGTAGTAGTGACAGCAGTGCATATAGCTTAACATATATTGAAACATAGCACTGCAGAGCATAGTAGTGCAGGTATTAATGTGTTGCTTTTCCCTTTATATCACAAGTGACCTGGGAGTTGGTCTTTATCTCCTTCACAACCTGAGGTCAGTATCTCTTCAGACTCTAATGATGACGGTGGCCAAAGTGAGGCACAGCTGGGGAAGCAGGGGTTGAATCTGTCACAGAGGTTTACATCCCTCATCCACCCTCATTATCACTGTGCGCATTCAGTATGCCTTTGCATACCCAGTCCCCTGAGGCCACAGATATTGGACAGTCGGAGGTTGGGAACATTGAACAGGGAATTGTGGCTATTGTGGTTGCAATGAGTGTCTACACTGGCCATAGCCAAACAGTTGTCAAGGTTCCACACAGGAAGATTGATATGGGTGCTCATAGGAGGTCTGCTGTCCCTCCAACACCTGTTGCAGGTGTCTCATCATGTGTCACTTGGCATATGTTTAGGGCCATCATGGAGGCACAGGCATGTTCTGAAAGGAACCAGATGAATGCTGACGTGTATGGATGCAGCACAGTCTGATATCCTTGACTGCCTCCACCATGTTGCTGATACCCTGGATCAGTTTATTGACTCAGTGGAAAGATGTTGGTCTGAGAGAGATCGCACACTATGGAATGCACATTGTCTGTAATGGAACATCTGGTTGGAGTTGAGAGTCAGACTCGTGGATGTAGGTTAGCAACTATGTCTGCTAAGAGTCCATGTGGCCATGCATAATCACGTTTGTGTAGTGGCAATACAACCAGTGCTCCAGAGGGGAGTGTGTTGTCTGCACCAAGACATGGCAGACTATTGACATGTGGTCCTGGGTGGTCCCATGGAGGACACAGTCCCAGCAGACAGCAGTCACCCTCAGGTAGTAGCCCAGCATCTGACCTTGGGCATGGCGGTGCCAATATAACTCCTGGCAGAGCCAGTTCTCATGTTCGGGGGCAGAGATGAAGAACTGTCAGCTCTACCATGCACGGCTCAAAGCTGTCCAACATACATTCATGTAGGGCTAGTACTGAGCTTGGCTGTGTTCACGCAGACACTCACACACCACTGTCACAGTAAGATCACCTACAGACACACATGCACATTTACATGGTCTGTCTTGCCTGCTCCCCTTCCTGCCTCACACACATGTTTACCAACCTATTGGGTCAGGCTAGGTCTCCTGCACCCCCATACAACACCCTGTGCAATTGATGATACCTGTGTCACATCCCCTGTCATTACTGCCATCGATGCAGGGAAATGAAGCTATGTGCCTGATGTACAGGGTGACTATCTAAATTAATATGTATTTGTTTCATTCATTGTTGCCTTTGACATGCTACTTGTACTGGCCAGTAACACAGTTTGAACATTGCCATTTGTAATGTGTAAACCACGTTATGTTGTGTACATTATGTTGGATGCTGTTGTAATGGTTGTGTAGTCACACAATGAAAGGTGTCTCATGGCACTGTTTACATTTCACTTTCAGGATTGTGTAGGACACACCTATGGGTTCACATCTACAATAAACCCATTAATTTCTGAGCACAGGATAGAATGACAACACAGAAGAAAAATGTCTTCAGAAACATAAAACAGTATAATTGCATGGCTCCATGGGTTCATGTGTGTATAATAAGCTAACAAAAACAAGGGCATCTTTCATCTTAGCCGTGCATCCCTAAACTCTGACAAGGTCTGATACCCTTGATAAGTGTAAGCAGGGTTTTGGGAGCTGACACATGGGCAAGCCAGGTTGTGCAAGGTGAACTATCCAGTTTCCCTGTGTCCATTACAGAAATTTGTCCAAAATCAGTTATAATTGTCGTGTTCCCCATCCTGTCGTGTAGCTTGCACATGACTTGCGTTAGGGCAGAACTGTTATTCACATGCATAGGGAGCCTGTTACATATTGGATGTAGTGTGTGGGTGTGAAGATATGTGAAGGCTGCCAGCCTAGCCAGATAGAATTTTGTAGATAATTCTGTCATTTGTAAATATTAATATAAGCCAAAGGCTTGTTCTCTTAAATGGAAGAAAATGGTGTTAAATGTTGAACTTCAGAAATGTAACCACATTGCACTCTGCTGGAGGAAAGCTGATAAGTCAAGCATTGTATAATTGTTTGATCTCAAAACCTGGAGCCGAGAAATCTGAATGAAGGAATTCTTCCTATTGTTTTGAGACCAGAGTTAATGGCTAGAATTTATATGTATAATGTTTTTTACTGCTCTGGCTTCCTGACCAGCTGAAAGATCAAAAGGGCTGTTACACTCTGAGTTTCTGTTAGCCTGGGAAACAGAGAATGAGTCAGTGCCACTGTATTATCAATTTAAGGAGAGAGAGAGAGAGAGAATCATGGCATTTTGCATTTACTTTCAGAACTGACAACATCACCAGCACTGCCTTGCTCTATATGTAAGTTTATTTTATAACTGTGTTTGCTCTTAGATAGAGCTAGGAAATAGTAAGTCTGGTCTAGCTGTTTTCTGTATTGATGTCAGAACTTTTCTACTGTATTATTTTAAGCATTTTTTTGTGATCTCTGAACTCTTGACTAGCACTGTGTAGTAAGAAGTATTGTCTTATGTTCTTATTATTTATTATTAAATATTTTTAAACCTTTCAACTGCGGCTGTTTTATGTAGAGATAATTTAAGCTCTAGAGTACATTGCATGTATATAGTAATACTGTCCAAGCCACTCCAAATAAGCCTTGCTTTTTGTCACACTTACCATTTGGATAATAATATTGCACAGTAATAATTGGACACCCTTTGATAAGGGCCTTATTAGTAGCTGATATTAGTGGTTGTTGGCAAGTGGTACTACTGTATAGTTTGGGCAGAAGGGGCATAGATGTAGAATCTGTGCCAGCCTTCCTCAGGAGTGCATGTTTGTATATAACTCATATATCAAAGTGTGTGTGTCAGTTACTTGGGCAGGGACACAATGCACTGGTTGGGCAGAGAGGGTACTGGAGGTTTTAGCTTGACCACTAGGCTGAGATCTGGACCCTATAGCTGTGCCAGTGGGGAGTCTTATTGGGGATCTGGGGAGAAAGGGAGAAACCAACCCCAGACTGTCTGTGATCTCTGTATACTCTTAAGGGAAATTGTACTTTACTGTGTGTGTATTTGTTATCCTTCCCAATGTGGACGCCCCTCACTGGTGTTAATGGTGAGGATTGAGGCTCCTTGATTGGTGGGCCAGTGCACAGGCATCAAGGTGGGTTACATACTTGTCTGTCCAGCATGCCCTGTTTATACCACAATCAAGGTGTAGGTGTGTAGGAGTGGTAATTATCATGCTAGTCCTTTCTTGGATATGCAGGAGGTACACAGTGGGGTCTAATACCTCCCTGCATGGCAGGCATACAACTCCCTTACAAAGCATGTTGGAGACAGAATACACAGTTACTGGCTTGATGCAGTCTGCATAGGAAATGTTATGTACACTGACTGTGGATCGGTTTACTGTGGAACCTCTGTGGATGTAACATTTGTCAGATATGCTTGGTTAGTTACATACCAAAGGTGGCATTGCACTGAATGGTAGATGTGATGAATGCCGAATACAGTGGAACAATGACTGTCTTGGATTTACATGCCATACCTTTGTTTATAGGTTGTGTTACATAGAATGCATCCCCAAATATTACCAACCCATGACAGTCAGAAGCTAGATCACTATCTGTGTGTCCGTAAGTCCCTGACTACTGGGTCAACTGTTGGATGTGTGCAGTCAATACTTTAGTTACCAGGGGTGGATAACTTCCCAAGGGATAGTACTGGCATTCCTTGGCATTTACTGTTAGCCCATGGCTCTGACAAAAACTGAATGTCTGTGTCAGCCCATCCTGGATAACTGATGAGTAAGTGTGGGATTTAATGACAGCTCCTAATTTTCAGTTTTCTGCAAATTTAGTCAGTCAGAGGCCAATGACAGTGGACATGACTGCAGAGAAGTAAATGTCTAGAAGGAGCACATCCTACCCCACCCAAACCCACATCACACATACCTACATGTGCAGAGGTCTGTATCAGACACATAAGTAAACACCAGACACCCCAGAAACTCAAATGCAAGCTTGCTATACATAATCATACTTCTGCAGCACACAGTACACATAATAGCTCATGCACTGCAATCTCACCAGTGAAACACCTAAGGCAAAACACACAATCAAACATATTGCTCATAGTTGCTTACATCATGAGACACGTTGATGTTCCTCTCACCAGGCTACATAAGGGAAAGTCACTGTCAGCTTTTTGTGAGGTGCCAGGATACATCATATCACACATGCACTG
The DNA here is from genome assembly GCF_019279795.1 of Protopterus annectens. Classification (NCBI taxonomy): domain Eukaryota; kingdom Metazoa; phylum Chordata; order Ceratodontiformes; family Protopteridae; genus Protopterus; species Protopterus annectens. The sequence continues at coordinate 259,580,547 of NC_056733.1, forward strand.
AAGTCTATTAACATCAGGTACTGTTATGAGTACATCATAGTTCCTATTGGTGTTTACGACCTGAGACATACCTGTCTGCACTGTATTCAGAGAGATGACTGGGCTGACAGACTGTGTGTCTCAGGCAGGTATGCCCTTGACCTTGAGCTGCATTTTTACCATCACCTAGGATGATGGCTCCATACAAACAGAAAATGATTGATGTCAATAATTGCGGTAGTGTGTGGTGTCACTGTAAGGGGATCCACTATATGTCAGCCTGGGATTACATGCTCAAAAGACCTCAGTGCTTTGCCAGAGATGGTCTTCATCTGTCACCCCTGAGATTTTGGCAACTGGTCAAGGCTGTTGCCACCCCCATAGAGTGCCTTTTAGGTGACGTCACAAGGAAAACCTTTCCAGTGAGAAAACACCATCTACAAACATCACGGTTATGCTGCTAAATGCTAGGAATGTCACCACTAAACTCCAGTCAGTGGAAGCTGTCTCCACCTTGGAAGATGCAGATGTTTGTGCAGACATAGCACCTGGGACAAAGCTGTGGACAGCATCACAGCCATACCAGACTACACCTCCTTCCAGAAGTTCAGACCTTAAACTTAAAGAGTGCAAAGTAATAGAGGTGGTGTATCCATATTCATGAAGATATACATCCACATTGGTTAGACAGTATGATTCCCTAGAGAAACTGCAGGTGCTATTGGCTGCTTGTAGGGCACCTAATCCAGCCATTGCCAGCTAAAGGAGCAACTCCATGAATCAGGACACCCAGTGTTCTTAACTGGATCTACTTGAGTCTCTCAAGATACATCAAAACAAGATGGTTTTGGTTGACTTTAACTACCCACTAACTGGGTAGATTACTCATATTCAAATTCACTTGCCCAGAGATTAGTCGACTTCCTTAACTACAAAGCTGTGGACCAATGGCTTGACATCCACACAAGGGGAGACAACATACTGGTTCAGGTGCTTACCAATATTGGTGACCACTGTAGATCCTCCACTGTGAGGTCCTCCCTGCTGAGATCTGACCACAAATTGGTCTCATTCAAACTAAGTGTCACACCTGATACTCCCCACAGCATATAAAGTAACAAATTTCAACAAAGCAGATTATAATCTACTACAGGATGGTATAAATAGCTTGACTGCACCACTCCCGTCAGAGGGAACAGGCAGCTATGCTGAGCTCTACACCAATGCTTTATACAAGCACCTGTGCAACTGCATTGACTCGCATGTACCTGACAGGGGCAAAACAAGCTCCTCATGGCACAGCAAACCTGCCTGGTGGACAACTGCCATTAGCAGACTTTACAATAAGAATTAGACATTGGTGTCTCACATTAGGAGTGAGGGAGACCTCTAAAATGCTGGCACTCCCACCTCGGCTTAAACAAGCAAATAAGTGTAGTTGTGAAGTCCTGCAAAACAAAATATGAGGCAAAATTAGCCTCCTCCACAAAGGACAACCACAAGGCATTGTGTAGTTACATGTGTAACATAAAAGGAATGGCCACATTGTTGCTGAACTCATACATAATGAGCCATTGAAAAATTGAGGGACTAATGAAGAATACAACTGAGGGAAGGGTAAGGAAAGGCCTATTATGAGCCTGTAGACATAGCTAACCTGTTGGCTGACGGGTTCTGTGACAACTGCACTCCCATGTCCCCACCACTGGTACATCATGACATCTCTACAACCTGTCCCATACCATGTATCTCTAAAGAGCAGGTACTAAATGGCCTCTCTAAGGTGACAAGCATAGCATTTATTACACCTGCTAACATCCCAGGCTGCATCCTACATGATATCCAATATGAATTACCAACACCATTGGAAACCCTTTGCAATCATAGTGTAACCACTGGCTGCATCCCAGCTGACTGGAAATTAGCCACTGATATTCCCTTGCACAGAGGTGGTACATCCACTGACCATGGGAACTATAGACCTAGTAGCCTGACTAACCATATCTGTAAGGCCATGGGGCAAATCATCATGGAGTGTATCAACAAAGATATAGGCAATCTAAAAACACTTGACCCTATACTGTGTGGATCTGCGATAGGGAGATCATGCCTGTTAAACCTGGTGGACATCTATGAGGTAGTCACCAATGACCTGGATGAGGGGACATCTCTGCATACAATCACCTGGACTTAGCCAAGTCATTTCAGACTATCACCCACTCAGGCATCATAGACAAACCCACCCAGCTAGCCATCAACAGTAATATCATTAGAGGGGTCACTAACAGGCTCACTGATAGCACTCATATAGTCAGAATAGGAGTATCCACCTCCAAGAGCAGAGCTGTAACCAGTGGTGTTCCACTGGGTTCAGTCCTAGGTCCTCTAAGGTTTGGAATCCATTTACCCAACATACAAACACAAAGTGAATGTCTGTGGCTGACCAGGTCTGTAAACTGGGAGCAGTCATAGACTCTCCAAATTATGTCAACATCCTACAAGAGGGTCATACAAGACCAAATGATTGTTGACACAATCATGTCATTAAACTCCATGCATATAAATGTAGTATCATTTCAATACCAACAATTTCCCTGCTACATGGCACATCAATAGCAACACTTTAAGTACATACTCAGGGGTGAGAGACCTGGGCACACAGGTTTGCACCTACCTTACCTTCGATCACCATGTCTCTGCAGTGGTGAGAAGGGCATTATATCTTGCTCATGTCATAACTGAGGGCACTGTCACCCAAATATGAATTAGTTGTAACCTCTATGTACTCTTCCCTCATCAGGCCAATATGTGAGTGCAACGGCCATTTTGTTATGCAAGTTCCCAAGCACCAGTGGTAATTGCAGAGATCACAAAGGTTCCTTACAAAGGAAATTCAAGTCTTCAGCATCTGTCCTATGGAGATCATCTGAAATCACTTTAATTTTAGTCTGTGTCATGCAGACTACTCAGAGGTGATCTCTGCCTTGCATACGAGGCAATCAGTGATCCTGCTTTATTGGTATTGCTGAATGTCCATAAGTCAAATGGTACACAGAAGACTTGCTGTAAGGACCTTAACCTGGTATGTGACATCAATTAAACATGCTGGAGGGAGAGATATGTCTACCAGGGTTTAACAAACTTTTACAACAGACTCCCACTTAATGTCAAACAGCACACCTCAATGGCCCTCTTCAGATGCATTCTGTACGATTGGATGGGTGACCATTAGTTCACCATGGGGTTCTGCCTGTATCCCCCTTGGACAAGGGCATTAGGTGCTGATTGTGTAAATAAGGGTAAGAACTTGGCTAAGATTATATGGGCCCTAATGCCATTAGGCTAGTAAAGTCCAATGATCCTATTATCCCATAGGCTGATGTAAAATGCGCTGATTGACATCCACACACCCCAACTTAGCTACGGTAAGAATGATATCACAACCAATTAATGTCTACAGGACACTGCACAGCACACACAGTCCAAGTTAGCTTCAATGAGATTAGAACCCCTACCTATCTAGTCTTACACACTACAGATCACAGTACATAACACACACGCCACAGCTCAAGTGTGACATTAACATGTCTTTAGGTACTCTTATGCTTGAAGAAATAGGGAGGCCTTGTGAAGGACAGGAATTTTGAGACCCAAAATAGTGCAAAACTCGACTCTTTCTTAGTCAGTGTGGTAATCATATTTCTTTTGCAGGGAAGTGCATATACACACACTGACACAGCAAGATGGCTGGAATGAGATTAGAACCTCTACCTATCTAGTTTTAGACACTATAGATTAGTAGTACTTAACACAAGCACCAGGGCTTAAGTCTGACATTAAGGTTGGTACTGGTAGTCTTATGGTAGATGACGTCTGCAGGCCTTGTGTAAACCAGGAGTTTGGAAAAAGTGCATATCCCTTTCAGTTTGGAAGTCAGTGGGAGATTCACACTTTTGTAGGGGATGTACACACACTGAAACACAGCAAGTGAGCTGGAGTAAGTTTAGACCTCCTACCTATCTAGTTTTACACACTATAGATCACAGTACTTAAACATGTGCCACGGCTTAAGTCTGACATTAAGGTGGCTGCTGATAGTTTTATGGTAGACAACTGCAGGCCTTAAGTAAGACAGGAATTTGGTGGCCTGCGTCAACTGCAAGGGCCAGCAAGTACATATCCATTGCAGTTTGGAAGTCAGTGGGGGATCCACACTTGCTTTTTAGAGGGATGCCCATACACACACAAACACAGCAAGTGGGCTGGGGTGAGATTAGAACCCCTACCTATCTAGTCTTACACACTACAAATCACAATACTTAATGCACATACCATGGCTTAAGTCTGTTTTATAAATGACTGCAGGTGAACTACTTGTAGAGGACATACACAAAGCCTGTGTTGAACAGTGTGTGTCCCTTGGAGAGTGGCATTGCATCTTACTGTCATCTGCATCTAGTAGCCTAGCAGTCAGAGAACTGTTTTTATCCTAGTTATGTGGCAACAATAGCCTTTTTGGCCATATGTGTCTGTTTGCATTTGGTTGGGGAAGCCTGTGGCCAAAAATAATTTGCCATGTCAATACATGAGTACACAACATTATACATTACACAACTTGTTCACTTGTTGTGTATGTATGATGACATCTAGCAGGCACAGGGGCCTGTAAGTAAGTGCATTTTCTACTGTTGAGCCCTTATGTTTGGTCCTTTGACCAACATTATATATGTTTAGTAGTGCAGCTTTAATCACCACAATCTGGGTATGTCGAGCGAGCAGTACAGACACACACACACACACACACACATATATATATATATATATATATATATATATATATATATATATATATATACACACACACACACACACACATATATATATATATATATATATATATGTGTGTGTGTGTGTGTGTGTATGTGTGTTATCTAGATATATGGGATATATATACACACACACACACACACACACACACACACACACACACACACACACACACACACACACACACACACACACACACACACACACACACACCAGATTTGCGCTTGGCTTAACTAAGTGTATGAGAATGCCCAGTGGGAGTTTTAGATAGTTATAAGCTGACTCCAGCCCACACTTATCTGTACTCCAGTCCAGGATTTTGTGTATTACACAATATGACATCAGTCCCTGTTTTTGCAGTGCTGCACTTCACTCACATTGGCTAAGATTTTCTAAACTTGTCTTATGTAATTAATATGTGATAGTGGTTAAAATAGTACAGCACAATCAGACAATCTGTAGAACACAAATTATTGATACCTCACATCCAAAACAAGAACCTTGAACACCATAAACAGCATGATTGCCTTAGTCCTTTAAGTCACAGAAGCTGCTTGACAGACAGGGGCTCATTCATTGTACAGTAACCTGCATAAATAAGTACATTGGTTATTCCTCTGTTACTTAAGACAAATCAACGTATAATCAATTTCTATAGTACTGTCCGGAGACTGAGTGAAATGCTCATATACCATTAATGAGTTTCTATTAAAGCAATTACAAGGGAACACTACTGTGTTGGGGTGGGGAACAACACCGCATGTTCTGCTGGGATACACAACAGTCTGACTATCATTTAACCTGGCTGTGTAACATCTCCCTTCCATGATGTACCAGTAATGTGTTGCAGTAAGACTGGATGAATATTCCATGCATAAGGCCTACTGAATATAAATGGAAACATGTTAGTGAAATGGGTATCTGTAATCCCATGTGAATGTCATTTCCATCCAACTAGCCCACTATAGTTACTTGCATAATGTACCTGGTCCATACATACACTGATATATCATAATACCCCAGTAGACTACTGTATAGGTTACTGACTTACTCTGCAAATGCAGCAGCTGACACAACTGTTGTTCAGGGCTGACTCTGTCTGATGCAAGCAGTACACAACCAATACATGGAGAGGTACAGGATGTGTGAGTTACCTGACATCAATTTTAATATCTGTATGTGAATGGTAGTAAGGTGTTAGTCCCTAGTTTCCTAGGTTGTCAGTGAATATGCTGTGTGTTGTCTCTTAGCCAAAGCCAGGGCATACTGGGCACACCTATGTCTGCCTACAGAGACATCAGCAGGGGGTTCCTCCTCTGAGTTCTCCTGTGGCTCTTGCTGTGGTGACCTAGGCACTGGTGGCAGGCTGTGTATCTCTTCCCTTTGCTGATCCTGCTGCAGCTGTTTCCGCAGGATCAGACTGTGTAGCACAGGACATACTGTGAATATCTGTGCACATGTGGCTAGGGTGGGTCTATATTAGATGAGTGGCCATTCCTATGTTTGAATCATAGCTGGTCGACATCATATGATCAAACATTGGAAAGGTTGAAGGTGAAAGTCAATGGCTTTTCACACGCAGAATGGGAAATTTTCCCTTTCTGCACTGAAGTGTGTTTTCAGAGTTGGTATATTTAAGTAGGGGGGTGTGGGGTTGCAGGAGGGGGCTTGCCCCCCTGCTCAGAGCGGTAAGGTAAGTTTTTTTTATTTTATTATATAGTCGATGTTTCAAACTTCGCTCATATGAGTTCGCTCATGTGAGGTTCAAAGTTTTGAAACTTCGACTATATAATATAGACCCGGCTAGGGTATACTACAAGGCTCCACCAGATATACAGAGGCACCAAAACTGTGACTTCAGAAGCCCAAACACACACTCTGTTATGTTTCTAGTTTGTCAATGTGTCTCATTATGGTGTACTTCCGTGAGTGTGCATACATTTCTGATGGGTGTCATCATCCACAGTTCCAGGGCATAGACCGTTTCCCCAAGTAAATGGCCCTGTGAGATGTCCCCCCTAGCAAACATTTGATACAGCTGTGATGTGTGCCAGATATGGGAGTCGTGATAACTGCCAGGGTTGCCAGAACACACATTCAGGATAATCCTCTGGGAATTGCACATGACCTGGCAGTTGGAGTGGTACCCCTTGCAGTTAACATAGATTGTACCTTGCTCACCAGGTGGTGCCTTGATGTGTATGTGTGTGCCATCTATGGAACCCAGTACTTCAGGGTAGTGTGCTGCATGGTATAAGTATTGCATATTGCTGGCCCTCACCTCAGGGGTAAGGGGAAAAGATATGTGCTCACTGGCATGTGGAAGCATAGCATCCAGGAATTGGTGCAGATTCCTGGATGCAGATGCCTGTGACACCCCCATCATGTCCCCAGTTGGTATTTGAAAAGTATCTGTAGCTAGTATCTTAAGGGCTACACATACCTTTGTCTTCACTGGGATGGGTTCCCCTTTGTTAGCACTGGCCCTGAGTTGAGGGCAGCAGAGCTCAGTGAGTTTTTGTAATATGTCCCTGTCCACCCTGTAGTGCTCTACAGTCTCCAGCTCATGTAGCTCCTGGAAGGTTACCCTGGGCCTAAACACTCTTTTCCTTCTCAGCCTAGGCCTATTGTCAGCAGCTCCAGCAGCATTGACTTCAGCATCTAGCACATACAGATCTAGCAGACCTGCATCAGCCACTAGCATTAGCCCAGTTAAAATTCCCAAGTCTCTAATCCAATGGCCAGTGTATTGAGGGATAATCAGAGTGTAGGTTGTATGCATATTCTATACAGTCTGCTTTAGGTCCACCATGTGGGATTGGCTAATTATGATGCAGTTCACCTGCCCAGGATATAATTAACATAATTTACAGGCCCTATTCTAGTGCATGCTGCACTGCTATGTGCTGCAGCGCGCAGCATAGCTTATACAGAAGTCAAAAATATTTATTGAAGATAACCAGTTTTAATTGCTTGCTGCCTCTGGTAACAAAAAATCCTAAAAATAATGAGACACACACCCCTGATGTCATCCACATCCTCTGGGAATATCAACATTGTGCAGAAGCATACACAAAGTGGATATGCAATCATGCGAACACGGTTGCTTGTTTTAGCAATTCAGGAAATCCACTTCATTTGCATACATATGATACTGAGAGGGAGTCAGGATGGACTTTTGGAAATTCATAGTAAACCCCAGACTTTGAAGAAGAGAGATGGTAAACTGCAGATCCTGCAACAATCGAATGGGAAAAGGCACCTGAAACAACAGGTCATCTAAATAAGGGACAATCTGAATGCCTTATAGCCTGCAGAAGGCAATCACAGGAGCTAGGCATTTTGTGAATACCATTGAGGAAGTACAGAAGCCAAAGGGCAAAGCAGAAAACTGAAAATGAGAGGAAGACACAGAGAAACATAAAAATTTCCTGAAGAGAGGCTGAATAGGAATATGAAGGTAAGCATCTCTCAGATCCAAGGACACCAGAAAATCATGGAGTAATAAAAGAGGAAACAGAGTCTGAAGAGTAAGCATGTGAAAAGAAGGGATCTCAAGAAAGGTGCTGAGCCAGAAGAGATCCAAAACCCTTTTAAGGACCCAGGAACATCCTGGAATAAAACCCTCCTTCCCATTTGAGAAGGGGGGACAGGTTGAATAGTCCCTTGGTTCAATGGGGACCCTAGAACCTCCAGAAAATGAAGACCTTGCTCTAGAGGAGGTTGAGGAATCCCTGAAAAAGGAGGGAGAGATTTCCATACCATGAAGTTACCCTGATGGATAATAGAAAGAACCTGAGTCTGAATGATGAGATGCCATTTGGAAGACAAAGGGAAAGCCAAAGGAACAAATGAACATTGTCTAAAGGAAGGAGGAGCAAACTGTCAAAGAAAAGCTGGCTTATCAGATAAAGAAGGCTTCTGGGCCACAGAAATCTGAGAAGCCTTAGTAGTGGAGGCATGCCTCCCACCCTTCCTGCCCCTACAGGCCTGACTGGGTTGCCTGTGAATGAAAGCAGACCTAGAAGGATAATTCCTCTGCAACTTAGGGATAGGAGAGACAAAAGTTTGTTTAAGGTCATGCAAGGCTTTGCCTTGTCTTGAAGAGACTTAAAATATGTCAACAGCAACAGTCCCAAAAAGATGTATATTATCCAAAAGACCATCCAACAACTTGGCCTTAATGACTTCAGGAAGAGACTGAAAATGAAGCCACGAATAATACCTCATTACATGACCAAAAGCTGTAGCCCTAGAAGAGGCATCAGCAGCATCATGCCTGCACTTAGAGTGGTGAGCCATTTGAGAAGCAGAACCTAAAAAAGATAAGGTAGAGGATTTGCCATGAGAGTCAGGGAGGGCAGAGATAACCTGATAAGCCTGAGCAATCAAGGCCAGAGCATACCTGATCATGTAAGTCTGGTAATTAAGGGCCCTAAAGGCCAAAGTAGAAGCATTGTAAACTTTCTTGTCAATCCTCTCCGTTGCCCTACTTTCCTTATCAGAAGGCAAACGTTTGGAAGAGGGCAAACATTTAGAAGGTCTGTCAGAAGGGACTGACACCATAGTAGGATCAGCAGAAGGACATTAACATAAAAATAGACAATCTCAGGAACTTTATAGAACCTATCAGGTTTCTTAGGAGCAGAAGGCTGAGAATAAAGGGACATGGAAGCGGCAATGAAAGTATCTAATAGGCAGCCAACACAGGAGGAACTGTCAATGGTTTAGGAGTATCCACCTGAAGTGACTCATAATATCTTCTGTGAATGTCAGACAATTGAGAAGAATCCCACTTAAAGAATTCCATTATCCTAGCAATTATGCCCCCAAAGGAGAAATCCTCAAAAAGAGACTCAGGGCAAACAGACTCGTCTTCATTTGAACCATAAACCAAAGGTGAAGGTATCTGTGAAAAATATGACAAAGACCCCCCCCCCTCACCAAACAGTGAATCCTCATCCCAGGAATTTGGTTCTGTAAGCTATTTAGAAGGGGTCCAAGGAGCAGATACTAAATCCCCTTGAGGAGGCATTAGGGCCATTAAGGCAGAGAACAAGCCCTGAATAAACTCTTGCCATTCCCTTTGAGGATCCATAGGACAGACCAAAACATGCTTCAGTTTTTGTTTTCTCTTAGAAGGGACATCAGCACTAACAAATACTGTAGGTTCCAACCCTTGACAAGATTTGAGAAGAGATCTCAGAACTTCCTCCCTGAACAATATCTGCAGAATCCCTCTAGGACCCTCCCAGATAAACAAACACAGTTCCCCCTTGACTTCTGTAGCAAATGCCTGCAAAGCCTCAGAGGACGTGTGAAAAGACGGATCCATGCCGACCTCTGGTGGGGTCATGGCAGAGGAGTCCAACATAAACATCAAACGGGCTACAGAGCTACTACCTGCTTCTAGAGAAAAGTCCAGTGGAGGCTGGACAGCTATAGAATCCAGCCAAAACTTCCTGGTCTTCTTCTTACCTAGTGGGAGTATCTCAGGGTTAAAGGATTTTGCTATGGTATCTTGGGCTAACTGTCTAAGCCACTGATTTTCAAGAAAAATGGCCAGGGAAGACAATTGGCTTCTGAGTGTCTTAGGCACAAATACCTTACAGATACTATAAGATGTTTGGTCATGGAAAGCACCCAAACAAAAAAAGACACTGTTCATGATGATCTTTATGGGGAATCTGCTTCCCATACTGACATTTTCCCTTCTTGGATGGCATGAATACTAGGTAGTAATATAAAATACAAGACGAAGAAAGTAAAAAAATAAAATAAAAAATACCCCAATGGGGCACTTACCTGGTGTTGATAAATATTCAGTACAGCAACAAAGCATACAAGCCAACTGGCAAAAACTGTGTTTGAACTGGCGGCAAAAGAAGTTCTAGGTATTTGTATCCATACGTCCCTTTTATGCCATATCTTCTGTGTGGGGAGCAGAAATGTGACGCACTGCGCAAATCTATTTTAGGCTTTTTTATACTGGCCAAGCTTCGGGATGCACAGGGCAGAACATCCTTTCTATAATGAATACGACAGTGATACAGAAGGACATCAGCTGTTACCAGATGAATTATTAAGTGATTTGCGTGGTTGCCTTCACAAAATCTACTGGAAGATTCAAAGCTGAGATTCTAAATTCTCCCCTGAAGAAAAAGGCATTATTTGGCCCATCTGCTGCTGAGATTCTGAGAAGATCTGATGAAAGAGAGGTTAATTCAGAGGTTGCCCAGATTTTTTTAACCCTCTTTCTCAAACTTGTTAAATGTTTTCCTTCCAGTTCAGGACATTTTTACAGGAAACAAAATGAATAGCCTCAACAAGTTACTGGTCAGCAGACATTTAAAGAGCAAAGACAATGAGGCTCAAAAAGAAGGAGAGACTCCCAGAATCAAGTAATGTCCAAAATGTCAGAATGACTATATTCCTTCTCTAGAAACACATACACTGAAAATCCATGAAATCTCTCCTAAACTCTAGTTTTGCATGTTTCTTAGTGCCACCATATAGTCTCAGATAAACGGGTTCTGAAAGTCATTCAAAAAAGATACAAAGGAGAGTGGTAGTCCCTTCATCCTTTTCATGGTTTTTCTTCCGCACCCTCCAAACCAGTCTTCCTTGTTTCTCCAGTCAACCAGCAAGTGCTGTCCCTAAGAGTTACAGAACATGTGCTCCCAGTTCAAACAGGGAAAGGATTTATTCAAGATTTTTTTTTTTGGTAATAAAGAAAGAAGGAACTTCCTTTCTCAATTTTTATGTCAAGATTCCAAAGTTCAAAATGATGACCCTTCAATCCCTATTACCCACCATACCTCCTTTCAATTTTCTGGTAACATTAGATTTATCATCACATATCAATTCTCAAAAATTTCAGACTTTTTAAAGATGTTCTGTATCTGGCTTACATTTTCAGTTCTCCGAATTACCCTTTGGTTTATCTACAGCACCAAGGGATCATACAAAGTGGCTGGCACGTTTAATAGCTCATTGCAAATTGCAAAACATTCACATCTTTCCATATTAGGTGATTCTTACATTTGCAGACTCATACTCAAAATGTCAGGAATGTCTTGTCTGGGTAAGAAATCTCCTCTGCAGTCTGGGATTCTGGATGAACATTCAGAAATCTTGTCTCATTTCTTCACAAATTATAGTACTTTTGGAATGCCTTTCGGATACATTCTTCAAGAGGGCTTTTCCCCTTCAAGGCAAAGTAGACTTCTATGTAGAACAGCTCCTGATTTTTTCCAGTCAGTCTATGACTTTAGCCAGGGAATATCTCAGGAAACTAGGTTTCATGGCATTTATGATTAACATGATTCCTCTAGCCAGACTTTGCATGAGGAAAATGCAATGGTTCCTCAGATCTGTCTGGACAAAACACCAGCACCTTCTACCTTTACAGATTCCTGCACTGGGATTTGTAAAAAGGGAGTTACAGTGGTGGAAGGACAACACATCTCTCAACCCTGGTCTCTTCTTCTCCCTTCCACCTCCTATTCAGTCTGTAATAACAGATGTTTGGGACTTTTCTTACAGAGCTATCTTTATGGGAATGAAAGTTCAGGGTCTATGGCACAAATGGGACAGTTCAAAACACATAATTATCAAAGAGATGTTTGCAGTAATAAACATTCTCATGTCTCTAAGTCA